>NW_024386517.1:0-60438 GCF_016835505.1 Polypterus senegalus
GTTATCTTTTTGTTGAAGGAGTCATTATGCAGGCTGAGAGGGGTTCCCAAACTTTCATATGACTGCAGGTGGCCTGGCCAGGCTAAACTGTTCCGTTGTGTGTGAGAGTGTATGTAGTGAGTGTTCACCCTACGACTTACTGGCGCCCGTTGCTGGTTGGCATAAGGCTCCAGCCACTCCACAATTCTGCCCTGGATAATCGAGCACAGTAACCACTGTTTGGTGAGATAACTTTGAGTTTTGTAAAATAATGTGGCTCAGAAAAAAAAAAAATGTATTATTTTATTAGCATTTTAAGTAGTATTTGTTGTTCAGTTAATGAATTTGAAAACGGCGGTAACGTCAGATAAAACAGACAAGTCCAAGATGATCACCTAAATCTCTGTGGCACAAACAGTCGGGCCTCACCATTTGCCTTTCTGCATTTCAGTTTTAGACAGCTGCCATTTCAAAGGTAATACTTTTGGCAAGTTACAAAGTACAGTAGCCATGGACTGGTATTAGAATTAAAGATCAAGGCATTCGGGGGCCTACTCTGCAGTTTTTAAGGAGGTTCATCATTGGATTCCATTTGATTTGATGGTGGACAGCAATTATCTGTAGCAAAGGCGTCTTTAGTTCTTAAGTGGGCTGCTTTTGCTCACAATCAGCATCTTGGTGCTCAAATTTCCTGTAAAATATCAGATACATGTATACAGCACCTGAAAGATGGAGGTTTTCTCATTGTATTGTGTGGCGTGCAGCCGGGGCCCTTGCCCGGCTGGAACGCATCCATGCTGGGAGGACTGGGGGGACGCTAGATGGCAATCCCCGTAAGTTGCAGTAGTGCCAGTAGTTTGGTGCAGCCCTGTTGGGATCTGTGGGTGCCGCCATGGGGTGCTGCAGAAGGAGTTGCTGAGCCCTTTTGGGCAGTTCCTCTGCCACACCGGTAAGTCCTGCCGAAATGAGTACTGAAGCACCTGGAGCACTTCTGGGTGCCTTATAAAAGGAGCCAGCAGCCACTACTCAAAGAGCCAGAGTCAGGAGGAGAGCACAAAGCTTGACAGGAATGGAGGATGAAGAAAGAGGAAGAGGATTGTTTGTGCATCGGTCTGTGCTCGGACTGTGCTGCTGTGCTTGTGGGAAACTGGGAAGATGTTTCCCACAAGAGAAAAGAAAAATCAGTGTGTGCCACGCTTGCCTGTGTTGGGTCCAGGTGGCATTGCCAGCCGGGTGGTCCACAATGATTAACACAGCAATGTATCACTGTGAGTTTCATTTGTTGTTTCTCCCACTGACCAACTGAAAAAGACAAAAGTCAAAGTGAAATCAGACCTCGGCAAACATGGGGATGCTTCTCTGCAGCAGGCCCTGGAAGACTCATGATGGTAAAATGAAGATAGCACAGACCTTCAAGGGACACCGTGATGCCGCCTGCATGAAAATGTGCACCTTAGAAGATGAAGTACCAAACCCCAAGCATAAAACTAAAGCTAACACGGAAATGACAACAACAACAACAAATGCCCTGGTGTGGTGGAGTCGAGTCCTGATCTCTCTCCAATGGAGAATTTGTGGCTGTTGACTCACAACCTCCATGCAACCTTAAAGAGCTTGAGCAGTTGGGCAAAATGGCACGGGGCAGACGTACAAAGCTAACAAGAGACCTGCACACACACACGGGCTGTCATGGCTGCTAAAGGTGAATCTACTAAATTCTGACCTGAAGTGGTGCCTGCCTCACGTGATAAGTGTCACACAAGTGCTTGGAAGTCAACCAAAGGGACCAGGAAACGCCGATTCCATGCCAGGCCAGGGGGCGGTGGGGTGCACTAAGCCTCTCTCTTTTCTCTCCGCAGGCCAACCACGAGAAATCCTTCCTGTCCCTGCCCTGAGGACATCACTTCCCAGGAACCAGCTATAAAAACCCCTCATCCTCCATACTTAAACAGTTCTGTGTTGGACTCGAACCTGTACACATTGTATGCAAATATAAGCCTTTTGCAGCCAGGGAAACAATATGGGCGGCTGCCTCTAACCCTAACCCTAACCCTAATTTCTTTCACATCAGTTATTTGTGTTTTATAGTTGTAATCCAGTGAGATACCTTTGACATTGAGGGAGGTTCTGTTTATCCATGTCAAAAATTCCAAATTAGATCAACTGTGATTCAATGATGTAGGACAGAGGTGTCCAACCTCGTCCTTGTGGGCCGCAGTGGCTGCAGATTTTTAGTCTAACCATCTTCTTAATTAGTGAGCCATTTTTGCTGCTGATTAACTTGTTTTGCCTTAGTTTTAATTCACGGACTCAGACCCGTCTGCTGCAGCCACGCAACCAGCTAACCTGAAAATAAAGAAAGGTGAAAATCTCTGACATGTTGGTCTGCTCAGGTCACCAAAACATCTTGACGGTGGTCTTAGAAAAAACAGTCTGCTGTGGTAGAATAGGAGCAGCAACATCCTGATATTCAATAACGGCTTTAATTAACAGCAAGAATTGGCTTTTCATTAAGAAACTGGTTGGGGTGAAATTGGCTGGAGTTTGACGCTTCAGTTTAGCTGGTCATCTGTTGGCTCGTTTCACATCTCATTTCTGTTTGGCTGCCATTTAATGAAGAAACAAATCAATTCAGAGGACTGAGTCCTTAAAACAGGGCTATTAAGAATGAAGGGAAAAGGAGTTAATTAGCAGTGAAAACTGATTGCTGATTAGGAAAAGGGTTAGAATGTAAACCTGCAGCCACTGCGACCCACCAGGACTGGAGTTGGACCCCTCTGATGTAGGACAATATACAGTAATCCCTCACTATATCGCTCGACTTTTCGGTTTCACTTATCGCTGATTTTAAATGTAAGCATATCACTGGTTCATGGATTTCATGGACAATGTTTTCTTTAATTTATGCCACATGCTTCCTCAGTTTGTTTGCCCAGTTGATTTCATACAAGGGACGCTATTGCGGATGGCTGAGAAGCTACCCAATTAGAGCACGTATTACATATTAAATAAAACTCCTCAATGATATACATTCCCACATTTCAAAGCTCTAACAGCCCGTACTGATTTTTGATTGTTTGCTTTTCTCTGTCTCTCTCACTCTCTCTGACATTCTCTGCGCCTGACGGAGGGGGTGTGAGCAGAGGGGCTGTTTGCTTAGAAGATACGGACGCTCCTCTAAAAAATGCTGAAAAGACTACCTTCACATTGATCCCTTCACTGCAGCAGCTTTATCGCAGTGCTTCATTTACTTAAAAGCACAACGGCCCTATTGATTTTTGTTTACTTTACTCTCTCTCTGATATTCCTGCTCCTGACGCGCGCACTCCTTTGAAGAGAAGATATGCTTGCATTCTTTTAATTGTGAGAAAGAACTGTCATTTCTGTCTTGTCATGGAGCACAGTTTAAACCTTTGACTAAAGGGTGTTATTTCATGCCTAGAGGGCTCTAATAATGTTAAAAAATATATTTAGAAGGTCCTAAACAGGTTTTCTATGCTCTAACTGCGAAAATATTTATAAATAAAGATTTAAAAATAAAGAATCCTACTTCATGGAAATTCATTTATCTGTCTGGAGCGGATTAACCGCGATAAATGAGGGTTTACTGTATAATTGTGTGGAGAATATTTATAAACAGTGTGGGAGAGTTTCTAAGGGCTTAAAATATATAAAAATAACCATACAAACATAGGATTTCTACTTCGCGGATTTTCACCTATCGTTTCTGGAACGCAACCCCCGCGATCGAGGAGGGATTACTGTAATGTGAAAACTTCCAGGGGAGGGGGTGTTGGGATGTGAATACTTTTGATACACGCGTATCCCATCATTCTCCTCACTACCAAACTGTGCACACCACCCAGTGGTCTCACGTGAGATTGCTCTAAAGGCCTCTGATCGTTCCTTAGGCTAAGAAAGTGTACGGTGTAGGCCTCCTTTGATCAGTAAGTGTGAGAGGGCATCTCGACTCCCCCCAGTGTAACACGTGACACAAGTGCACGGTGAATGCCAGCCATCAGAGGACGGTACAGTAGGTAAGTTCTGTAAATGTGCGTTTCTTTGCGACTCTTAACTCTAATATCTCACCGCCTGACCGCAATCATGCTGGCCTATCAACTTGCAGTAATGATGCACAATGCTGGCGATGCCAGTGTTTAAATCAAATGACAAAACTTGCATTCACAGACTTGGTGAAAGGTGCCCATCAGGTCACTACCATTGCCCAGAGCCTCAGCTACTGCTTTCATTTTAGCACCTACCTTCACCAGAGTGACTTGAACCCGATGCATCAGTGGTCCCTCTCACGTCCATCGATTCCAACTTCACTTGGTCAGAATGCTGCTGTGGGGAACTTTTGGGTGTGAAGTCAGATGCAGGAACCTTTTCTTCGGGACATAAACACTGAGATTCACTCTCCGATTTGAGGTCTTCATCCTTCATACTGTGTACAGTTATATTTTTCTGCCCCTCAGTGCTCTCGGGCATCGAATCAGTGTCTACATCACAATCCTCCTTCTTCATGCTGATGCTCTCCTGTTGAAGGTATGCAGATTCCCACTCACAGTCCTCTTCTTTGATGTCAGCACTTCTTTGTGGAGTGTGGACTCTCTTTCTTATCATCACAGACCTCTTCCGAGCCCCCCTCTTCACCTTGACCTTTCATACAGACAGATGGGCTCACCTCCTCCATATCTGAGAGCTGAAGGCTGTAGACTTTTACCTGTAGAAAAGCAGAGTAGAATTCAGAACTGCACCAAAGAGCACAGGGCACATGTGGAGCTACCCTCATGGCTTGTACAATATGAAGGACCACACTGCACACAGTTTGCCCAGCTGGTCCTCCCAAGTGTTTCAAATTCTATAGGTAACCCCTGTGATTTGCAGTCTACACAGTGTGGGAATTATACAGTGGCTATAGAAAAGAGTCTCCCCCCCCCCCTTTCAAAATATTACCATTGTAAGATATGGCGGCCATTCATCCCAGCCAATACCCCCAAGCCACCAGGTGGAGCCCTCCTTGCAGCATGGAGGTCCCCAGAAGACCAGCAGGGCATCATGGACAATGTGGTTTTTATGCACAGCCCTGCTGGATGCCATGGGGGCCACAGGAGGGAGCTGCAGGGAGGACCGAGGGCTTCTTCATGCCCTGTGACCCGGAGGTTCGCATAGGAAGAGCGCATGACTTCGGGTTGAAGAAAGAACTTTTACCTGACCCGAAGTGATTGAGAATCACATGGACTGGAGATAGGGGAAAACTTCCGGGTCAGGGAATATAAAGGACTGTGGGAGCTCCCAGACAGAGAGCTGAGTAGGGAGGCAGGGTGGCTAAGCCGCCTGGGAGTGGAGGATTGTGATTTATTAGTTTATTGTATTGTTTATTGAAGAATAGTGGAGTGTTGGTGCTTTGTGCACAATTATTATTATAATAAATAATTATTGGACTTTTATCTGGTGTCTGACGTGTGGTCTGAGGGTACAAGGGTGCAAGGAAAACCCTTAATCTTTCACACCATTTATGTTGCTTTACAGCCCTAAATGAAAACACACAAACCAATATTTTTTCCAGCTTTACTTAATCAATGCAATCTGTAACATCCAAGTGAAAGATATCACAGCTACAGTTCAGAAGAATTGTAAAAAATAAAAAACAAGAAATCCTGAGATGAATAAAGGATTAGCCCCTCCTAAACTCAATCAGGTGTCAGTGCCCACCATTTCCATTGCAGACCCTGGTTACTGGCGCCTTCCACCTGTGATCAATTGTAATGAGTGTGATTGTGAAGCTGTTCCTGAGCATTCATTCCCTTGCTTGGTAGCGCAACTGACAGCAAACTACTGACTATGGGTGGTTAGCCACTTTCAAAAGATCTCAGGGATAGAGTTGTGGACAGACTTAAGGCAGGAGATGGAGACAAACAAATCTCAAAGGCATCATCAATCCCAAGAAGCCCAGTAAAGTACATAATAAAGAAGTGGCAAGTGTTTATACTGCTAGGACCCTCCTGATCCGGCCGCCCTCCAAACTGGATGGAAGAGCAAGGAGGAAACTGATAAGAGAGGCTACCAAGATGCCAATGGCCACTTTGAAGGAGTTACAGGATTTGATGGCAGAGAGTGGTCATTGTGTGCATGTGACAACAATTCTCACAAGCGCTTACAATTGTGGCTCGCTCAGGAGGGTCGCAAGGAAAAGCCACTTCTCAAGAAAGGCCACATTAAGGCTCGTTTGAGCTTTGTTGGAATGTACCTTGAAGATTCTGATGCCAAGTGGAAAAAGGTCTTATGGTCAGATGAGACCAAAATCAAACTATTTGGCCTCAATACCAAATGGTACATCTGGTAGAAATCCAATGCAGCTCACCATCCACAACACACCATACCTACAGTAAAGCGTGGAGGGGGCAACATCCTGTTGTCGGGGTGTTTCTCTGCTGCAGGGCCTGGGGCTCTCATAAGGGTAGAAGGAAAAAATGGATGGGTAAAATACCATCAAATTCTTGAGGAAAACCTGCTACCTTCTGCCAGAGAGTTGAAGATGGGCAGAATGTTCACCTTTCAACACGACAACGACCTGAAGCACACAGCAAAATTGACAGACCTAAATCACACTGAAAATCTGTGGAAAGATTTGAAGATAGCAGAACACCAACACTCACCATCCAATCTGACCAAACTTAAACAGTTCTGGATGAAGAGTGGGGGCAAATATTGAGTGGGCTCAATCTAGATGCAAAACTGATAGAGAAGAATCCCAACAGACTCAAGGCTGTCATTAAAGCAAAAGGAGAGTCAACAAAATGACATTTGGGGTGATCCTTACTAACCTCAACGCTTGTTTTGATTTTTATAATTTTTCTGAACTGTACCTGTGCCTTTTACTTTGGGGCCCCCGGGTGGTTTTAGCCCCACTTTCCAAAAAGTTTTTTCCCAGGGGAAATAAAAAAGTTGGGGTGGGAAAAAGACTTAAAGGCAAGGGGGGAATGGAGACAAACAAATCTAAAAGGGCATCACCCCAAAATTCCCAAAAAAAAAAAAAAAAAAAAAAAAAAAAAAAAAAAAAAAAAAAAAAAAAAAAAAAAAAAAAAAAAAAAAAAAAAAAAAAAAAAAAAAAAAAAAAAAAAAAAAAAAAAAAAAAAAAAAAAAAAAAAAAAAAAAAAAAAAAAAAAAAAAAAAAAAAAGGGGGGGGGGGGGGGGGGGGGGGGGGGGGGGGGGGGGGGGGGGGGGGGGGGGGGGGGGGGGGGGGGGGGGGGGGGGGGGGGGGGGGGGGGGGGGGGGGGGGGGGGGGGGGGGGGGGGGGGGGGGGGGGGGGGGGGGGGGGGGGGGGGGGGGGGAAAACCCCCCCAAAAAAAAAAAAAAAAGGGGGGGGGTAAAGGTAAAATAATAAAAAAGGGGGGGCAAGGGGTTTTTAAACTGCAACCCCCGGGGGTCCGGCCTAAAACTGGAATAAAACCCCCAAGGAAAAAACTGTTTAAAGGGGTCCAAGTCCAAATGGTTTAAGGGGAGCCCGGGTTTAGGAAAGGGGGGTTTTCCAGGGGCATGTATACCCCCCAAAACCCTAAAATTTTGGCCCCCTTTTCCAAAAGGGGGGAAAAAATTTTCCTTTCAAAAAACTCCCTTAACCTGGCTTGATTTCTAATGCCCCAAAGATTCTTTTGGGGGAAAAGGTTTTGGCCCCATAGAAAAATCCATTTCCCCAATTAAATGGAATTTGGGGAAACCCAAAGGGCAGGCCCCTTTTCCCTCCAAAAACCCCCATCCCAAAGAGTTAAAGGGTTGGGGGGAAACCCCGGGTTGTGGGGGGTTTTGTCAGGGGGGCTCTTGTCCGGGTTAAAGGGAAAAAATTTTGGGGGGAAATTTTCAAATTTGGGAAAATTTTTTACCTTTGGAAGAAAAGATCAGAAGGGGTTCCCTTTAAAAGAAAGGGATGGAAGGTCGGGAAAAATTGTCCCCCCTTTAAACAAGGGAAATTGGGAAAGGGGTTTGAAGTTAAAAAAACCCCCCAAACCTTTACCAACTCCCAAAACCAAACCAGCCTCGAAAGGGGGGAAAATTTGGGGGGCTAATTTGGATCCAAAACTTTTTGGGAAACCCAAAGATCCCTCCTTTTAAACCCCAAAAAAAGGGATAAACAAATGAACATTTTTACCCTTTAACTCCCTTGTAGCCTTTTTTTATTTTTATAATTTTTAAAGGGGTCCCCGGGGGTTTTTTCTTTTGTTTGTAGGTTTCCTTCAAGGGGGGGTTTTTTGTTGTTTTCCCAAAAATTTTTTGAAAAAAAAAAATTGGGTTTTCAAAGGGGGGTTTTTTCCCCTTTTTCAAGGGCCTCTTTACACCCTTGTCAGCGGGCGGGTTTTAAAAACTCTAAAAATTTTTTTTTAAAAAACCCCCAAGTTAACTAAAGCGATTGAAAATTATTGGGCCCGGGTTTGCCTGGAAATTTTAAAAACCCAATTGTTAAACGCCAAATTGGCTTAAAACACCTTTTTTTCCCATTTTTGGACAAAAAATTTGGGTTCGGAAATTTGCTTGCCGGACCACCCCGGCAAATGTTTAAGCAAATCCAAAAGGGAATTTGGGTTTAAGATAATTGCAAAAATTAACACCCAAAATGTTTCCAATTTGCCCTTAGGGGGGATTTTTTGTTTTTACAAATCTTTTTAAAAGGTTTTTTTGTGGGTTTTAGGGGGCCAAAAACCCTGGGCGGTTAAAGCAAAATTTGGAAAATGCCGCTGGTAAACGGGGATGGAATTTCCCATCTTTTCCTCAATACCTGGGCCAGCCAGTTTCCCCCAAAGGGGGGTATGGGCCGTTTCACAAAGCGAATTTAAAAAAGGAAAAAAGGGGAGGGTCGTAATTAAAAAGGCCCAATTCCACCCCCAAAGAAAAACCTGGTGGCCCCTTTGCTCGAAAGGGGGGGTTTGGATTTCAAAATTAAAAAAAAAAAAAAAGGCCCTTTCTTATCAACCCCTTAAAAATGGTTTTTAACTGGGGCCCTTTTTAATTGACCTTGGTTTTTATGGTTTGGGTTTTAAAAGGAAGGCCGGCCCAAAGTTCACTCCCGGGGAAAAGGGCCCCACCTTTAAAAGTTTTCCCTCTTCCCCCGGGAAGGGAAAATTTGGGGCTTTAAACCCAAAAATCGGGAAAAGTTTTTAAGAATTTGGCCCTTTGATGGGAAGCTTCTCAGGATAAATTTTGGGGGACCTAGGGAGGCCCCCTTGCCCACCCATAAAAGTAAAATTTTTAGATTTCCCGGGGGGCCTTTTAGTAATTAACTTTCCCCCACAAGAAAAAATTTGGGAAAATTCGGAATTTTGGTGGAAATTTGGGTTTACCTCTAAGAAAACCCACAAAAATTACTTTTGGGGGTGGAAGGGGGCCAGGTTTCCAGCCCAGCCGGGATGCCCCGGGGTTTTGGCAATGTTTCCAAGGGGCCCCAAATGGAAAAAACCTTAAAATTTACCCCCCCCAATCCCGTGGAAAAAGGCTTAAGGGCCGGATTTTTTCCCAAAAATTTCCCCTGACCCTTTTAAAGGGGTTCCCAAAAAAACAGACTATGGGATTGGGGGGGCCAAACCATTTTTCCCAAAGCCCAAACGCTGGGAAAAATTTAGCCCCCCCAAAAAAGGGAATTGGCCCCGGGGGGGTTCCCCGGGAACCGCCTGGGGGTTTGGGGGGCTTAAGGGGGGGGCCCCGAAACCCCTTTAACCGGGGGCCGGTTTTTTAGTAAAGCTGGTTTCCATGGGGGGTTGGGGGTAAAACGGATTTTAAAACCCCTTAGGGGGTTTTTACGGTGTTTGGGAATTGTGTTAGGCCCGGGGGGTTCAAAAAACCACCACGGTGAAGAAAAAAAAACCTTTTTTATTTACACGAATTTCCCAAGTTTTGTCTTGCCAGGCCCCCGGCAAAGTTTTAAAAACTGCCTTATTTATAAAAATTTTTTAATAAATAATAATTTTAAATTTATATTATAACATCTATTATTGTGTGTTGTTTTTTCCCCCAAAATTTTTAAAAAGGGAAAAGGCCAAGCCGGGGAAAGAAAGCCTTTTCCACTCCTTTTTGGAAACCTTTGGGGAAAAGGGGTAGGGCTTTTTTAAAAACGGAAAGAATGGAAAAATTTTTGGGGGGGGTTGTTTTGTTGATTGATTGAATTGACAAGGGGAGCCTTGGGTTTCTAGGACCCCCTTGGGTTTTTCAAAAACAAAATTTCTAAAAGGCCTTTGAAAATTTTTATAAAATGTGTAAACACCCAAACCTTTTTTTTCCCTTGGTTAAGTGTTTTTTGAGGGGGCCCCCCAAATTTTATCGGTTTCCTGAACAAAATTTTGGCCATTTTCCCAAATAAAAAATTGTTTAATGGGTTTTTAACACCCACCTTTGGGGTTTTACGTTTTCTTACCCTTTTAAAATTTTATTTTTAAAATACCCGAAAACTTATATACGCGGGTCCTTTCTGTTTTTTTGGGCCCAAGGAAAAAAGGGGGAATTTCGGGCCGGCCATGGGCCCTTTCCTCAACAAAACCCCTTTTGAGAGGCGGATTACCCCAGGGGTTGTTTCTTTATGCGAAAGCAAAGGGCCCAACCCCAAAATATCCCGGGACTTTCAGTTCCCTTGGGGGCGGGGGAAAAACCAACTCCGGGCGGGGGTTTCCATAAAGTATAAAATAGGGGGGAATTGGGGTTTTTCCGGGTTAGGGATTAACCCCCCAGGGAAAAACCTTTGGAAATTAGAATTAAACCAGGTGGAAAAAAGAAGGAACCCGGGGGACTATGGGGGGCCCAAAATCAGAAAGGTTAAAAACCGCCATGGGGGAAAGGGGGTCCCAGGAAAAAAGGGGGTTTTTTTGTTTTTTAATCATTGGGCCCGGGGGCAAAGCGGGCCCAAACTTTGGGGAAAATTTAAAGGAAGGTTAGGGTAACACCCGCCCCGTTGAATTTGTAGGTGGAAAAAGGTTTTTTTCCCTCCTAATAATTAATTATTTTTTTTAATAGAAACACGCAAGGTTCCCCCCTGTTCGCCCCATTGCTGGGGAAAAGGGGTTAAAAAAAGCCCCCCCAAAGGAAACCTCCAAAAAAGGGAACCCCAGGGAGAAAGGGGGCTTAAGGTTGTTGTTTTTTGTTGTTTTTTTTTTTTTTTTAATTTTTGCACTTAAACTTTTTTTTTCCCATCCCTTTTAAACTTTTTAAACCCGGTTTATTTTTAAAAGGGGTTTTAAGGGCCTGTAAAAATTCCCTTTTTAACAGAAAACAAAAATTATTGGGGGTTTTTTTCCCCCCTTTTTTTTATTTTTTTAAAATACCCTTTGGAGGAGAAAAAATTTTGGGGTTGCCCAGGTTTTTTAAACCCGGAGACCCCCAACTTTAAACCCATGGGGGAAAGGGTTTTGGGGCTTTAACCCAAAAGAAATTAAGGGAATTTTCCAACCAAATAAACTTTTTTAACCCCCCAGAAAAAAAAAGGAACAGGGGAAAAAAGCCCCCCAAGGGTATTTTAAAAAAGTATAAAAGGGGGGTTTTCTACTTTCGGGGGAAAATTTTTTTGACAGGGTAAAAGAAATTTTACTTAAAGGGGTTAAAGGTTGGAACAAAAAAAAAGGGGCCCCTTTACCCAAAAAAAGGGCCCGAAAACCGGAAAAAATTCCCCTCAAAAAAACTTTTTTTTGGGTAGTTTCCCCAACCCCACCCCTCAACCACCTTAAAACTTGAGGAAAAATTTCAGGGGTTTCAGGGGGGCCCCCACCCCGTTGAATTTTTGGAAAAAAGGGTTTTAACCCCAAGATTTTTTATCGGTTTTTGGCAAACCCCCAACCCCCCACCCCTTGTTGGTGCGGGGTCATCAGCATTCCCCAACCAACCCTCGGGCAGAAGGGGAATTTCAGGAGAAGGGGGGAAATGCTGGGTTTTTTTCTTTTTTTTGGCACTGCCCCCCATTTTTGTCCAATTTTTCCTTTTGGGAAAGATTTTTGTTATTTTTCAAAGCAAAGCACCGTAAAAATTCCCTTTTGGGCCTTCCTTGGCCCCTTTTTTTGTTTAAAAAAATTTTCCCTGGGAAAAAATTTAATTCGGAAGGGCCCCGGGTTGGGGCCTAAAAAAAAAGGGCAAAAGAAAACCAAATTATTTAAAAATTTGTTAAAAGTGGGAAATTACCCCAAAAGTTTTAATAATCAACCCCCTTTTCCAGAAAAATTAAAACCTTTTAAAACTTTTTTTTTAAAATTAAATTGCAAATAAAAAATAAATTTCCCAAAATTGGGAAAAGTGAACAAAAAAAAAGACTCCCCCCACCACAAATAAAAGGGGCCCCGCCCACCAAAAAATCCGGGGGCATTTTTGTTCCCCCTCCCCAACCCCCAAACCCCATTAAATCAACTTAAAAAAACCCCTTTTCTTTTTCCCACCCATTAAAATTTTCCCCTGCTAAGGCCAAATTTTTTTTTTTAGGGCGAAAAACTTGCCCGCTTTTTTTCCAATCCTGCACAATTTAACCCGGGGGCCGGGCCCCCCTTCAAACTTAAATAAAAGCTGGGCCTCATGTTAAAGGTGGTTCAAGAAATTTGATTGAAGAAATTTTCCAGCTCAAACGCCAGAAAAAAACCACCTTTACGGGAAAGCCCGGGGCTTTTCCCGGCCCTCTCCTTCTCGTTTTAAGTTCCCCTCGTTTTTGATTTGGGGGGCCCCCAGCGAAAAAATCTTCTTCCCTTTTGTGGAATTTTTATTTTCCGTCCCTTTATAAATTTAAAACCTGAAATAAACTTTTTTAAAATTAAAAACAAACCCTAAAATTGGGGAAAAATAAATTTTAATAAAATGGTTCCTTCCCTAGTATTTAAAAAACCATAACCCTCCCTTTAAAAAAAACTCTCCTTTTTGACCCTTCTTCTTCTTTCAGCTGCTCCCGTTAGGAGTTGCCACAGCAGATCATCTTTTTCCATATTACTCTCACTGCAACACTCCGGTATTTATATCATTGTATCTGAGTGTGAATCACAGCAGCAGTTGATCGGAATAGCAGGCTGCTTGTCTTTATTGGCACATTTACAGGACAAAGAAGCCATTGGAGAGGTCTGAGCGATTTAAGGTGAGCCAGATTTACGTGTTTTCTCGTAGGCTCTGGTAATTCTAGTGTTTTAAGCAGGTGTGTGCCTTTGTTGACCAAATGTAAGTTCTTATGAACAAGTTCACAAGTAAAGGGTTAAACATTAGAGAAAACTGCTCTGAACTAGCAGTCATTAACCCATTTAGCGTTGCATTGTTTTGGTTCAAAAAATGACATTTTATTAAATCTCATCTTTCTACTGTAAAGCGTGCAAAACACTAAAAGTACAAAGTCAGAAGTGTAAAAGTATAATAATGAAATAATGGTGAATATTTTTATTATATATTTTGTTTCATTGGATCTCAAATCAGCTGAAAGGCTGCAAGAGCCAAAGAACTGAAATAATAATAATAATAATATGGTTTATACTGTCAAAATATGTATTTTGTGTGGTATATACTTCAACAGAAAAATTGCTTAGGTGTGCAGTCATTTACCTGACAATGCTCAGCATAACAGTTAGATCCCAACATCCATTCTTTCGATCTCGTCATCAACAAATAACTTCACCTTGGCTGTCACGCGTTCACCTTTACTCAAAATCACAACAAGGTGATGCTGGTTTATGTAAAGCAGGGTCACCAGAAACCCAAATGCGAGCGTCCCTTTCGTTTTCACTGGCTGAAAACCGATTCATGTCGTCATCACTGCTGAGAGAGGCTCCTCGACATCACTGTTCATAACTCTGTCAGAGCGCGCAATGCCGGCTGCTGAAAAGCGTTTCTTACGAGGCGCCATTATGAGGCCAGGTGACAGCGTCTACACCATTGACCGAGGAGCTAAAATTAACACTGGTTGTGTGTGATGCCGGGTCTAGCGCTTACGTGAGAGGGCGTCCATACAGTTGCTCAAGTGACACTCAGGACTGGCGCTGTTGGCACCGTTATGGCCTGAGTAATCCATAGGTCTTATGTGAGATCGCCCATATAGTTGTCCAAATGACACTTTCGGGACTAATGCATTCAAGGCGGTTTTCTTAGCCCAGTGATGCTCAGGTCACTAACACTAGAGAGGTTTACATAGCTTAGTGTTTATTATGGCAACAATTGCATAAAGAGACTGTTATACTCTGTTTAATAAAGAACCTGCCTGTGATAGTGACCTGCCTAGTTAGTATCACATTGCATTAAATCTTTAAGAGAAATGATGTATTAATATGGATGTAAACCTGTTATGCCGCTGCATTGACATTGTAGTTACAAATACCTTACGGTGATAGGGTGTAGTTACAGTGCCATCTGTTGGAAGTTTTCTGTATTGCATAGTGAAACAAAATTACAAGTAGTATTGCTGAATAACGTTTCCTTATGTACTAAATTGTCTATTTTTGTTGCTCTGCTGTTAGAAACACTACACAAACACACACCCCATTACCGCATGTGCTCTTCTGGCATTTCAACATTAACATTTCTGCAAATGGCTGGACTGGTTCCTGTGTTCTCACCAACACACCACAGCGACAACAGCAAACCACAAGTCTGTCCTTTCCTACACTTAAAGCTTGCTCACCAACACACTGTTTGTATTATAATATTAAAGCATATTTCTGTTTACCCTCCTTTTTGTGCTAGTTTTATTTTCAAAAACATGCATGACAAAACCCATGTATTCAATGACCTGGTTTGATATTCACGCCCTGCCCATTGGTCTTGTCAAGGAGCAGCACCCCTGCTTCACCACCCTACTGCCCTTTGCAAAATGAAGTGTTGAATATAATGGTGTTATTCATCCCATCATCTGTATATATAAAGGAGAGTTGGGATCCGAGAGACTGTGTTTATGTGTTTGTGGAGGGATGAAGAGTTAAAGGCGGTAGGGAGTCACGTGATCATCTCCCCTCCCATTCACGTCATTTCATTCACTTCATTTCGCTCTGAGCTGAGCTCCGCAGCTGACGCGGTCTTGCTGTTCTTTTTCCTTAGTGTTTAGTCCTTTCTCCTTTACTAATTTACTGTTTAGTACACGCGGTACTTACACAGTCACTTATAAAAGGGGAGAAAACTCCGTGCAAGAAATGGATATTGAAACTACCTTGAAAGACATGCAATCAACGAGGCCATTAAACGGATCCCAAGAAAGGTCTTCTAGGTTGGAAAAAAGCGCCGCTGCCAAAACCAGCACAACAAGAAAGCGACTTCTATTAGAAAGAAAGCGATTAAGCTGACAAAATCAGGCAGTTAAACGAATCTAAAGAAGACAGGATTTCAAGATTTTCAAAAGGACAACTGGCTGCTGAAACCAAGCGGTTAAAAGAATCTGAAAAAGACAGGATGTCTAGATTGAAAAACCACGATCCGCTGCGAAACTAGCGGTTAAGCGTGCAGCGAATCGCGCCAGGTCTGCTAGTATATAATATATGGAAGACTTACAGATTTTTATAATGTACCCCATGTTGTGTAAATGAGCATCCCCTCCAGTAGAAAAGGCCTCGGGCGCAGATAGCACCAGGTCACACTGTCCCCAGGCTTTGAAAATACACTTTGGACAATTGTATTCATTTGCCTTTCATTCTTCAAGCGGCACCCTAAGGGAATGGATTTCCATAACATCCCTAGCTGTCTAATCGAATCCCGCTCCTGCATGAAGAGACAAGGGATAATGGCAGGACGAAAGTACAGAATGCTGCCTTCAGACATTGAATCGGTTTTGAATGTTTGTAATCAGCGGCTTCAACTGTGCAAGTGTACTGTGCATTGTAGGACAAAGAGGGCACTGCCCATTCTGCTGACCTTTAGTGACACACCAGGCCTGTAATGAACTGGGATGCAGGCAGGAACCCAAAGTGCATTCCAGACTAAGTGACTGAACTCCAGCTTGTATGTCATCTGATAATAAAAGTGTCAATCAGAGTGGCACTGACATCTCTCCAGAGACCCCTTGAGTCAAAAAGGCACAAAATGGACTCAAGCAAGGGGAAAGACTTATATTTCTAAGGATGACAACTAAGATGGACCGAAGAACTTCGCCTAGTAAAAGACACTGGTTTTTCCAATCAGGAGAAGGTTCAACCTTCCTTTAAAACCACATGCACCCCAAGTCTGAAAATAATGGGAAGAGGTGAGAAGACATAAAGAGAGGAGAGAATGGCAAGTACCTAGAAGCTCAGGGATGAGGAAATAGGCAAAATAAATCCTTCTGAAACCTAAAAAATGATAAGCCATTGGACAGCCAAAGCCAAACTCTTCGCTTTGATCCTGAAGCCGAGGCCCAGTCTGTAAGGCCAGTAGTCTGACAAGGCTGAGAAGCTATGACTTCAAGAAGATTAAATTTCATCATCTAAACCAGGGGTCCTCAAGGGCCACAGTGGGCGCAGGTTTTTGTTCCAACCCAGTTGCTTAATAAGAAGCACATTCTGCTCAAGTAGCACATCTGCTTCACTTTAGTTGTCTCACTCGTTACGATTTTGAGCCCTTATTTCTTATTTTAGTCTTAAACAGCAATATTCTTGGTTTTTAATTGCTCATAATTAGCAATAACATGCAAATGACAAAAAGAGCAGCATTTCTCCATTTAGCTTGTTACCATTGACACCTGTGTGTATTTATCATGCACTATTGGGTTTAATTAAATACTTGGAAGAAAAGTGAAGAGAGCGAAGGGGACGAGAATTACTCCTCCATTTTAGCCTTCAAATCATTTGGATGATATCCTTAGAAAGTAGGGGTGTAATGGTTCACATGGATGTATTGAACCGTTTCGGTTTTGCATGTTCGGTTCGGTCCACTTGCATACCGTTTCGGTTATATTTTATGCATTTTTTCTTATTAAATCTATTACTAGTGCGATCTAAGCACCCCAAGCCGGAACTAAAGTCTTGGGTGAGTTTCCGCACGGACGCCTCCGAGTGTCGGACACTGGATGAGGGAGAGGCGCGCCAGTAGCTCGCAGACGTGACAAATGGGGTTATGGCAAATGCAAGCGAGAAGCCTGAGCTGGAAGACCCTCCCAGCTCATTACGTTCTCCTGTCTGGGAACACTTTGGCTTCCCCGTTAAAGTTACCGATGGACAACGGCAAGTGGATAAATCCAAAGTTGTTTGTCGACATTGTTCCACCACGGAGATCGGGTACGCTGCAGGAAACACGTCTAATATGTTAACACACTTAAAACGGCACCATCCATCTGTGAATGTTTCCTCTACAAGAAAGAAAACCAGCTTGGTGCAAACAGTAACACACCGATAACTTCAGCTTTTAAAGAACATCTAGCGAGCAACTCTGACCGGGCCAAAGCAATAACACATGGTATTGGAGTCTTCATAGCTACGGGATTACGTCCATATTCAGTTGTTGAGAACGCTGGCGTTAAGTATATGATTAAAGTTCTTGAGCCTCGCTACGAAATACCATCACGTCCTCACTTTAGTCAGCAGGTCCAAGAAGAGGTCAGTAAGTACAGAGCTTCAGGGTGCCTTTCCCTTGAAGCTGATCCTCTTCTTTGGTGGAAAGGCAATGAGGCTACATACCCACACATAGCAAAACTCGCAAAGCGTTACCTCTGTATTCCAGCTACCTCTGTTGCTAGTGAACGGGTCTTCTCCACTGCTGGAGATATTGTCACTGCAACCAGATCTGTGCTTTCTGCAGAAAATGTGGATAAATTAATCTTTCTAGCCAAAAACTTTAAGCTTGAATAGTTTTATTTGTCATATTCAGGCTATTCTTGACTACATGTTCAAAGTTTACATTTGTTACTTCTTTATTTAAATTGTTACAATAGTTTTAAAAACTCAGAGTCTAATTTATTTAAAATATCACCCAAATGGGTCGCTTTAATTTATTTATACAAATTCTATTGTTTGTATTTTTTTTTTTTTAAATAAAAGCATTTAAAGTCATTTTTTTCCTGCCTTTTTTGTACCGAAAATTAACCCGAACGAGTACCTCAAGAAAGTGAACCGAACCAAAATTACATTTTAGTGTACCACCGTTACACCCCTATTAGAAAGGGAAAGAAAATCCAGGATATGAGAATGACCTGACATGGCAGAGTTAAAGCACAAACAAGCCATGAAATTAAATCATTGGCAAGCATTGCCTTCTAATTAAGCAACCGGGTTAGAACAAAAAACCTGCAGCCACTGCGGCCCTTCAGGACTGGGATTGAGGACCCCCTGATCTAAACGCTTGGGCCAGAATGAGCAATGGCTTCTCCGTATGAAGTGGCAAAAGACAGCAGAAAGTAAACTGAGGAGGCAACAGCACAGCCCTGACAAGGATCATGCAGTGAAGAGAAAGAGTGCAATCTAACATCTAAAGAATCTTCTAGAGAAACAGCAAACTCCACACAACATTAGACATCACCTTTAAAGACCTGGTAATGTAAAACTATTTATCTGTGTCAAGATAAAGTAGGACTCTAAATACCAGTAGCCAGCCTCTTAATGTTATGCATTTGTCTGTCTCCAGTGTGTCTGTGTCCAGTCTTGTATGTCAACACATATATGTAGCTATATTATATATCTATAATCCATGTGTTAATCAATAAATTGTATTATTCTGCTCCTTAAAACAAGTGTGCTTCACTTACCTTGATACAAGTCTGAAGGCTGGAGACCACCACCTCCTATAACAGAGAAACTTAAGAATTATTGGATGAATGGCGGTATTGCCAAAGGCAAAACTGATAATTAACCAAGTTCAAATCCCTTTTTCTATTCCTGGGTGGGTGTCTTATTATTAAATCATCAAAAATCCCACAGCATGCATCACAAAAGGGGCACGGATTGCCGCCGCTTAGCTCCAGCTGTGGAAATGGGTGTCCCTCCAGCGGCGTGCGGGGGGTAAGGGGGACACGAGCCTGCAAATGGGACATTAGCTCCAAGTTCTCGGACTCGTCTGGTGTTTGCCTCCAGGATGGAGGAGTATTTGAGAAGGAGATACGATAGAAGACTACAAGCGTAACAGGATTCTGAACAGTTCGTGTAACCAATGGGAAGTTGAGCTCAACGGCACATCTTGAGGTCTGGAAGTGGTGCCGTTTCACAAATGACATTGCACAGGCATCTAGAGCAAGGACATCAATTAAAAATGTAACAATAAATAATTTCAGTCTATGTAAATGTTAAACAGCAAATGCAAAACAGATACTTATTATAAGATAAAAGTGAGGGAATTGGAAAAGGAGTTCAGAAGAAAGGCTAAATTAGCCAGGATAAATTATAAAGACAAGGTGGAGCAGGAACTAACCTCGGGAAACGCAAGGGAAGCATGGCAGGGTTTAAATATTATGATGGGCAGGGCCCCAAAACCCACCAAAATTGACTGCTCAGATCCTGCTTCCTTTGTGGAAAAATGAAACAACTTTTTTTATCCGGTTCAATAGCCTAAGTACACCAATCACTTGGACTCCTGTAACTCCTGACTCCCCCCCTTGAGACCTTAAATATTGATGAGCAGCTGGTGACTGCCATCTTGCATAAACTTAACCCTAATAAAGCCTCTGGCCCTGACAGGATTGTGCTACTCAGCTAGGTGGGGTCATCACAAGTCTGTTCCAACACCTTCTTGATTCCAGCTGTGGCCCAAGTCAGTGGAAGCAATCTACCATAATTCCGATTCCCAAGCAGGCACATGCCAAGGGATCCAAAGGACTACAGGCCAGTAGCCCTAACATCTGTCTTGTGTAAATGTATGGAGAGAGTACTGTGTGATTATCTCTCCGGCATGTTGTCGGACAAACTTGACCCACTCCGGTTTGCATATAAAGCAAAGCGTGGAGTGGAGGATGCATGTCTCACACTTTTAGATACTGTTACTAGACAAATGGATTCGGTACATCCACATACAAAGATTTTATTCAGGGATTTATCCTCTGCTTTTATTACTGTTCAGATAGATATTCTGCTATACCGCCTTTCTGACTTTCAAGTACATCCCATGCTGATTTTATGGGTACAAATTTTTTTAACGGAAAGACCACAGCAGGTGTTTTTAAATGGTATAAGTTCTAGCACATCCGTTTTAAATGCAGGCCTCCCTCAGGGATGGGTTCTATCTCCTCTTCTTTTCTCTGTCTACACAAATTATGTTTCCTGCAGCAGTGCAGCAATGACACTGTATCAATATGCTGATGACATGGCCCTGGTGGCCCATATGACTGATACCTGTGCCCTCTCTGCATATCAGCAGGAGGTCCAGAGACTGGTTCAGTTATTGGCAGAAAATTCACTGGAGTTAAATGTTTCTAAAACTAAGGAATTGTGTTGTGGCCCCAAAGGACGGGCTCCATCACAGTTGTTCCAGCCACTTAGTATCCAGGGTCAGTTGGTGGAGCAGGTTCAGGCTTTTAAATACCTCGGGACAGAGATTGACACCTGTCTGTCTTTCATGCAGCATGCAGATGCTGTATATAAGAAGGCACAGCAGCGCCTCCATCTACAAAGGCAACTTAGAGCCTTTCATGTTAGCAAGGAGGTTTTAACGCTGGTTTATAGATCACTTATTGAATCTGTTCTCACTTTTAATTACTCATCTTGGTACAACTTATTAACCGTTAAACATAGAACAAAACTGTGTCGTGTAGTTAACCAGGCTTCCAAAATAATTGGATTACCTCAAACTCCTCTTTCTGAACTGCACAACCGTGCACTGTTGAGGAAGGCAACCATGATTGTGAAGGATGTCTCTCACCCTCTTTATGCGTTCTTTAGATTTGTGCCATTAGGTAGGAGGTATAAAACCCCATTACGCGAAGAATGCATATAAGAAATCTTTTGTACCCTCAGCAGTATCTGTTCTGAATCAGATGAAGTAGGTTTTCTTTATGGTTGGCTTGTATTTGTATTTTTTTTGGTCTGTTTGTCTCATGAGCGTGTCAAAAGGGAAATTTCCGTGACCCCTTTGGGGCACAGACAATAAAGTCTTATCTATCTATCTATTTTGTGCTAACACAAGACTAGATATTCTATAATACATTCAACAATCTGGGTATTAAAAGCGGATCCATTATTTGAAATAATAAACAACACACTCCCAAACTAAATGAATGGGATTAGCTGTGATGATTAATGGGCATTCCACAGGGCCACCTTAATTTTCACACTTTTGTTAAATTGTCGTGCCCAGCCCAATGCGAATTCACTGGTAAACCTGGCACAGAACTGTGTTAAAAATGGGCACTGGGCATGCTTTTAGGCTTTACAATACCTCAGAGCACCATAATGGTTGAGAGTTTAGTGAATTTGCTGGAGCATACACCTGCCTTGAATATTTCCCCTCTAAGTATCTCTTCTCATTGAAGAATGATGCTTGGAAATCCTTCCTATACTAATAAAGCGGCTAAACTCACACATGCAGGACTATTAAGCATTGATTGACAAAAGTGTGTAATTGAAAAGGGTTAACCTCTTTTTTTCACAACACTGCACATACCACATCCAGGTTTGTGTTTGAGAACATCTTTACATTTGAGCCGTGTACCTGCACTGGGCCAGGCCAAACTCGGCTGCAATTGGCATGTGTTTATGACAAACTGATTTAACTCGTTTGTACTTGTACAGGTCCAAAGAATGGATTTTTTTTTTCTTCAAAAGATTAAAAGGGTCAATTTTGTCTCGTTTATAATGTAGATTAAGTTAGTGGGAATCAGGATCAAGCGAACAAATAGCCGCGTGAACTGAACGACGTTATAAAAAGCAGAACGAGCGAGCGCATGCGCGTCCACAATGGGCATCTCCGTATTGATACGCAGACTTTAACAAGCGAGCGGCCTCACATTCTGCGCCTGAAATTACCGAGAGAGAGAAACACAGAACTCCACTGAACTTTCCTACTTAGGAAAGCTGCCGTCGCACCGAGATCCAAATGCACAGCCATCAGGCGAACAGCTAAAGAATACACACAACAAAATTATTTTTTTTGTTGGTGCAGTAAAATGTGCAGTCTCTTTTAAAGTAGAAATAGGGTTCCGAAGACTTGAGCCTACCGTGGCAGTTCAGCGAGTTTCGAACCGCTCCACCTCTGCCGATTGAGGCCTCCGCAATCTGGGTGGCAAAAATCTTTTGAAAAGTCTCTTGTATATATATTTACAAGTACGTACCTGTCCTTTTTTGAAACCTAGAGTCCCGCTTCACTGAAAAACTCGCCACAAGATACCACGTGCTGCGTGTTTCCGCCTGCTTTGCACTGCGCATGCGTGCCTTTCTTCGTTTAGCAAACGGCCGTTTAGGTTCTCTTGATATATTACCGCCATCTGCTGTATGGAGGCAAAATTTCCTATTCCATAATCATTGCTGTATTATTTTCCTTAATCCAGTGTTTTTAACAATTGTCGTCAGCTGTTTGTACATGTCAGTGCTACTGACTGTTCTCCCCAGATGATTCTTTAATGTTATTGCAGCTAATTACACGGTTATATAAATGCAATATTTCCAGAAGCATATCCTGCCTAGTCATACATTCATCTGCTTTAAACGACAACAATGTCGAATGGGAATCCGAGCAGATAAATAACCTTTGTTGGTCTAACGCTAAAATAAACGCCATTAATTCCGCCGTGTAGCTTGTTAAATCATTTAGCAGTCTTTTCCCTTTCCATACGCCAAAGTTCATAATATAAAAAGCTGCTATCGTTTTTCCTAAGATGTTTTTTGGGCCATCTGTGAATACATCCCACCCAGTTACTTCATGAGTAGTCCTCCATTGCATATCCATGCATTCTGTAAACCTGCTTCACTCTGAGCAGAGGCGCGGGGGAGTTGGAGCGTATCCCAGCATGCATAGGGCGCAAGAACAATCGCTAGACACACACGGGTCAATGTAACGTCACCTGCAGTCCACCTTACCTGCAAGTCTTTATACCGTGGCAGGAAACAGGAGTACCCGGAGGAAATCAACTTGAAAAACATGTACATTTATTTTGTCAACGAATTGAAATGGAGTATCATCTACAACACGTTAATCTATAATAATACAGTAATAATTATTTTTTATTTATATAGCGCCTTTCCCATTCTCACATAATATAGAATTTAGAAGATCCTATAAGGAAGGCCCAACAAAGTGAAAGAGCTGAGGCACCATCTTGGGGACGAAAGCAAAAACACATTAGTTTGCGGAGACATCCGATCTGCGCTTCCTTACTTTAACCTACGTGCTCTTTTCTTGTCTTTCATTTTTTGTTTTCTTACGCGCTTCTCTTTTAAAACGGGGACGTGGCAATCAGCAGCTCCTGGTGTCAATTACGGTCGTCGGCGATTCTACTCCCGAGCACTAAGTGCAGGGCCGTCCGCAAAAGCATCGCGCACGGGAACCGCTGTCGCCACGAGCACGCGATTATTTATTTAAAATGCCAATCAACTGCGAGCCTCACTTTACCGCAGACATGTACTTTATGACTAGAGTATTTACATTAGCGCCCCATGACTGTCTCGACGCACATCTCATTAGATTAAGAAGGCCTGGGATCCCGAGAGTGAGCGACAGGGAGGGTCGTTCGTGTTTTTCTCATAAAGCTCTTTGGTTTGTTTCTCGAAGTGCTGCAAGGGGATCGGTGCAAAGGGGGAGGACCTCTCATCAGTAAAATGTCTTAGAAATCAACCTCTTAATTAAAGAAATGACCTTATACTCAAACAAGACAAGTCTGATAAAAAACTTTTGAGTCCGTAATCAGGCAGGAGAAAAGCTGTTCATTGCGCCATTTATTCTCTGGCAGCCTCATGCTGAAGAGGAGCGTCTCTCACAGCAGTCTGTTACAGAATGATAACAGAATAAAAGCAGAAAGAAGTTTGTGCTTATCGACAAGTGACTTTACTGTAAATGACAGTGCTGATTAATGCTTACATGTCATACTCTGATTGGTTAAAAGACATATGAGGTGTTTAGCACAGAGCACAACCAGCCTAAATAAAACTTTCTCCGTTACGTCCTTGTTCTTCGATATGTTTAGATATTACCCTTGAAATCTCCGCATATGCGACAACTGTCGCACACCCACCCACCAGAATGACTAAAAAGAAAGAAAACTTCTGATTTGGCTGCCCCAGTCGCAATGAACAGGGGCCTCAGTGCACTCCCAGTGCCTGGGAGACTATTATATTTTTTAAGATGGCCCCGTGTTTCTTGACGCACTTCTGCTTTGTGATTCATTGGCTGAAAGTCTTCAGTGTGTCAGAGAGAGGATATGTAGCATTCTTCGTAATGGCACACAGTGTGTCCTATAACTGAGCCTGCCCTTTTAATTAGACTGTTGATGTGGTGGGGCTCTCTTGAAGTGATGTTGCCAGCCCAGCACACCACCACATAGAAAATTGTCCTGGCTTTCACAGACCGGCAAAATACGTAAAGGACGCCACTTCCCACATTAAAGGTATGCAATCACACAGTCTCCTAAGGAAGAAGAGCCTGCTCTGTCCTTTCTTCTATAGTTCCCCTGTGTTCTGAAACCAGTCCAACCTGTCATTAATGTGGACCCTGCTGGTAGGAGTGGACCACTTCTACACTCTCTCTCTGATTAGTAACTGGAAACAGAGGTTTCTAAAGTCAAACGCTAGTTCCTTGGTTTTGCTCATTTAAAGTTGCATTTTTTTGGTTTGTTTGTTTTGCTTTTTTCACTAAGAAACTCGTCCCCTGACTCCTCTCCTCTGTCACGTCCCATTTATCAATTCACTCTATAAGTGCAGAATTATCTGAGAAATTCTACAAGTGACGCGACCTGTGCCCTTGTGTATAAAACCTTGCTTTGATTCCATATTAAAAATATGCCCGCTAAAAAGGCAAAAATGGTGTACATAAAAATGAATTAATGATAAAACCTTACCTATGCCAGGTCGCATGCACCAACTTCTGTCATAAACTACAAATGAACTTAAAACTGTGCTCTCACACATACCCTTTCAGCCACTCCCTGTCACCTCCCACCCATTATCATGTATGGCTGAGAAAATTGCCCTGTTGAATATTCATAACCTAATTACAATATACAGTCGGTCATGTTCCAAAGTGTTCATTTGAAACAATAGGAAACCACAGAAAACCCAGTGAATGTGAACTGAAGTAATTACTGGTATTTGGCCGGGTTTAAAGAGTGGTGGGGTGAGCCTGCTGCTCCCCCTAAAGCAGTGTTTCCCAAACATGGTCCTGTGGACCCCCTGTGGCTGCAGGTTTTTGTTCCAATCAAATTCCTAATCAGTGACAACACCTGATGCCCAGAGGGGACTGGGCGGTCTCTTGGTCTGGAATCCCTACAGATTTTATTTTTTTTTTCCATCATTTGGAGTTTTGTTTTTTTTTGTTTGTTTTTTCTGTCCACCCTGGCCATCGGACCTTCTTTACTCTATGTTAATTAATGTTGACTTATGTTTATTTTTTATTGTGTCTTCTATTTTTCTATTCTTCATTTTGTAAAGCACTTTGAGCTACATTTTTTTGTATGAAAATGTGCTATATAAATAAATGTTGATTGATTGATAGCACTAATCTCATTTAATTAGCTGGGATTCTTTTTCTTTTATTCTACATTCAGAAAAGCACAGCAGCATGATTTTTACATTTATAAGATATTTATAAATATTTCTGCCTTTGCTATAGATTTAAATGCTTAACACTCTTTTGTTGATTTCATTATACGCTGCCCTTTCTCTGTGCAGTTTTTCCCCTTCGTTGTATCTTATTAATGACAATTAAAAACAAGCAGAGCAGACACCCTGGCAAACAACATACTGAATAACCAAAGGCTCCAACTACTTTAGCGTCAGACCCACTAATTAGTATATAATGGATTAATTAAACAATTAGAACACCTAGAAAAGCAGAATGAAAATCAAGATGAAAATACTGTTAAAAAGAAAAAATACATTATTCCTATATAACTGCTTGGTACATTTTAATATATATATATATATATATATATATATATATATATATATATATATATATATATATATATATATATATATATATTTAGCTAACTTAGTTTTCCATTTTCTATATTGTTCCCTAAACACAGAACATGGGAAATATCAGCTCACTTAATTAGCCCAGGAGTCCAATTAAAAACAGAAGCTGGTTGAAGCAAAGACCTGCAGCCACAGGGGGTCCCCAGGACCAAGTTTGGGAAACACTGGTCTAAAGCATCAATGTCCAACTCCGATCCTGGAGAGCCGCAGTGGCTGCAGGTTTTCATTCTAACTCTTTTCTTAATCAACGACCAGGTCTCAATGCTAATTAACTTCTTTTCACTTCATTTTAATAGCCCTGATTTTAAGGATTCAGCCCTCTGAATGGATTTGTTTCTTCATTAAATGGCAGCCAAACAGAAATGAGATCTGAAACGAGCCAACAGATGACCAGCTAAACTGCAACGTCAAACTCCGGCCAGTTTCACTCCAACCAGTTTCTTAATGAGAAGCTGATTCTTGCTGTTAATTAAACCCGTTATTTAATTCCATGGCTTGCTGCTGCTCTCATTCTGCAACAGCAGACATTCACTAACCTGTTGATTTTCTGTTTTTTCTAAGAACCCATTTTAAAATGTTTTGGAGACCTTCAATTTTCTTTATTTTCAGATATTGTGTGATGGGCACAGGTGAGCTGGGGCCTCATGTAGAACTTGCACTATAACATGACGTAAGCACAAAAGCCGAAATGTGCTTACGCACAGAAAAATCCAGATGCAGGAATCTGTGCGTACTCCAACTTCCACGTTCTTCCGCTACATAAATCCCGATCAGCGGGAAAACTAACGCTCGTGCACGCGGTTTATGTAACGCCCAAACTCCTCCCAGAATTACACCTCTTTGAATATGCAAATCAATATAAATCGCCCTTAAGCTCCGTTTACTGTGAAAAGGCAATGGGAAAAGCAAGAGGGAAAATAGAAGAATTTCAGCGAATACCAAGTGGAGGCAAAGAAAAACGTACGATTTGTTGGTTTATACAGTGGCATAAACAAGAAAAGGAAGTTGATCGAGTGAGAAAGCGTGTCGGGAGAAACAAGCTCAAGTTCACAATGGCGCACAGTGCCCGACATAAAAAAGAAGTTGTCAGATATCAAAGTTGCCATGAAAAGGCGAGACGTGGCCCACCGTCTGAGTTTCATATGGAAGCTTATTAGGGTACAGAGAAAATAAAGTAACAGAGTAAGAAAAAAGCTCGAAATGTTAACTTCAATCTCGACATTTCCACTTTAATCACGTAGTTTATTTTGTCATTAAAGTAGAACATCATAAACTTCATCTTAAAATCGTTTAATTTACTAGTTTCTCAAATCCCATCGTAACTAAAGTAGCACGTTAAATGCTTTGTTTTGTATTTGATCTTCTATGTGATCTATGTGTGTGAATCACTACTTGCTTCTTAAACCAGCTCTCTTCCTCCGACTGTACACAGAATCCATTACATTCGTGATATTACAGCTCTCTGAATAACTGAAATACTGAGATGTATATTTTATATCATTTTCATGATGATAGGAGTTAAAGCATGTTATTAACAACACGATGGCGCAGTCATTGTTCATGTCTCATACAAGATGTTGCTGCGCCATGCTGTAGCAGTCCTGTCTCAATCAAACGTATTAACCTTCAATTCCTGTCCTTGCTTTTCTTTCCCCAAATATCCGATTGCCACACAATCAGCTCTGTAATAAACGTTAAGCCATCTGTAAGCTTAACAACAACGATTCTTCAAAACTTTTAAGGACCATTGAAATATCTTCATAGTATGTGTTTAATTATTCTATCTGTCTATCCTTCCAGTGTCGCGCCAGTGTCAGCAAATATACAGCGCGAGGCAGGAACAATACGTGAACATGCAAGTACTGCAGCACCGTGTCCTCACATGTTTAATTTTTAACAATATACATTATTTAAATGAAGTTAAAGTTTTACCTGTATAATATAATAAACATTTTGCTGCATTTCATCTTACAAATGATATCGTCATCATCTGTAAATACGCGCTTTATAAAGTGGCTCAGGTTGTGAGATATTATAACTGTAGTGCAAGTTTACAGTGGGGTGATTGTACTTATAAGTACAAACTGTTCTACAAGGAGCAATTGATTGAGTGCGTTTATAGTTCTTGGGATGAAACTGTTTCTGAACCGCGAGGTCCGTACAGGAAAGGCTTGAAACGTTTTGCAGTGGCTGAGACAGCGTGTCCTTGATGCTATATACCGATAATTCTCTTTCCGATCAGCTGCTGCTGTGATTCACACTCAGATACAGTGATATAAATACTCCGAGTCGTGCAGTGAGAGTAATATGGAAAAAGATGATCCGCTGTGGCAACTCCTAACGGGAGGAGCTGAAAGATGAAGGAGCAGTGAGAGTAACAACGCTAAAGCAGTTATGGTATTTGGAATACTATGGCTGTTCCCTGGACCATTATATTGTTACGAGTTAATTACAATCAGATGCATACACTAATAAACAATATGCGGTTAGTTTCAATGTATTTATAAAGCCACGTCAGGAATATAATGAGTAACCACACAGGAACAGTAGCACTGCTTTGACGCTGGGTGCCGCCAGTCTGCAAAACTGAGCGGAGAACTTGCGTACGACAAGGTATGAGGTACCGTGGAAAAGTGCGTGGCTTTACGCCAAGTGTAGGTTTTATATATCGCGATTTGAACGTGGAAAAGATCTTATGCAACATTTCTGTGCGTACGCACCGTTTATACATGAGGCCCCTGGTCATGTATTGGCTCATTTTGAGTCTCATTATTTGGCTGCTAATTAAGGAAACAAAAGAATAATTGAGGGGTCTGAATCAAGTCAATTAAAACTAAGTCAGAAGAAGAAAATTCACAGCAAAAACTGGTCACTAATTAAGAAGATGGTTAGAATGAAAACCTGCAGCCACTGTGGCCCACCAGAACTGGAACTGGACACCCCTGCTCTAAAGTATTCACCAGGTTACTAAAATAAGTCTTAGAAGAAAAGGCCACCATTAATGTACAGTAAATATGTTAATAATCAAATCAGGTACACATTGATACAGTAGTAGATCCGCTGCCTCATAGTAAGAAGTCTGGGAGTCGAGTCCCCAGTGCTGCCTGCATGGAGTTTGCATGTGGGTCCTCATGGATTTCCTCAACAATCCCAAAAAATGTGGTTCAGGTGAATTGATGATGTGTGTGTGTGTTTACTTTGAAATTAGGGTTCAATTAGAACATTCCTGCCTGCTCCTGTTGCTTGCCAGGGTAGGCTCCAGCTGTCCCCTATGCTCTCTTAAAAATCCTTGTTCTTAATAGCACTTTATGTGGTTCTTTAGTGGTTGGTATGATTCCAAAGCACAGAAGAGTTCTTAGCATATAAAGTTGGCTCTTTATGCTTTGAAAAATTCCAAATATGTAGAAAAAAACCCTGAAATCTTTAATGTATAGTGCGTAGGGTACCTAGCAGGACACTAACAAATTACAGAAACCTGGACTTAGCCTGTGTTATCGTATGCAGCGAGAATCATTTAAAATCAGGCCATTATTAGTATTTCACACATTTATTACCATTTATTCATAGTTACAGTATTTGCTGTATGTAGCCTATTAAGGATCTGAATAAATAATATTTCATTTTGGAACTTTCATGTGGATGGACCTTTTGGGAACCAAAAATGGTTCGCCTTCATTGCTCTAAAGAACCACTCTGGCACTTTATAGGATGGATGAAAAATCCGCTCCGCCCAAGGCAACTTTTACTAAAGAAATACTATTTAATTACAGTTATGCCCAATGCAGATTTACCTTCAGAGAGATTATTTCATCTTGAATTCAATATTTTCCTCTTTTACACGCCCGAGCGACGCTCTCGGCCATACAGATCGTCCGTACGACCGATTGCAAACATAGTCTTGCGTGCCTGTGGCTTGGGTCTGGGTAAACCTTCATCAGGCGGCACACGTGACCCTGTGACCAAATATTTTAAAATAAAAAAAAACTGTAAAATTTCTCTCTTTCATGAGGCAAATATATAACAGAGAATCCTGTAACTTTGAAATCAACTTTCGCATCCAAAGTTATGCTATACATTTTCTAAACTCTTACAGTGATTATTTTGCCAGATTTTAAATAGTAAACAAACAAACTAAAAATACAACGTCTGTCATTAAAATAGTGGTATTTGTGTTCTTTTTCGCGATGATGACTGACTTATAAGCCGATTAAGGGGTCCTAGAGTTGTGTGCTGAACTGGAGCCAACATACAGAGACCATCACGCAGAAGCCAGACTGTGTTCTGCTACAGATTTAGAACAACTGGGTTTAGAAAATGGATGGATGAATGGACGGAGATCAGAATGTGACTGATACGTCATTAAAACGTGTACTGAATTGAGATTTTCTGCCCGTTACATTGGACTGTCGCCAGGAACCGCTAAAAATGCCAACTCCAAAAGGTCTTCATATGAATTTTGAGATGGTCGAATCTTTATAGCCAATTTCCACGTCTAGTTCGTGTTTTATAAATCCCGACTTCTGTGTAAGAATTGTTTACGCACGTTGCCGACCGTAAGCAAGTTTTATACAAGCAGCACCTGGCGTTATAGTTATAGTCTGATGTGTACAGCGGAAGAGAAAATGAGACAGGCTTGTTCCTTGTGGTATTTGAGAGACAGCTTCCTGTGCAAATGCAGCCTCTTTAATGTTAAATGCAGTTACAATCTTAATTCATTATATATTTGCAATGTTGTGTAATTCACGTTATTCATAATTTATCGTTGATATCACCTGCTATCGTACTTATCGCTGCCATATCTGCGGAGCCAACCCGATTTGCGCGCGCATGCGCACGCATGCGCAGAGCTTTACTATTATGACCCTGTCCGATGTGCGTTTTTTTTACTTTGCGCTCTCTGCTTAATTAAAATTCATTTCACGACGGTGCCCGATTTGTTCTGCGCATGTCGAATGTTTTACGACACACGTCACTCGTCAGGTTTGACTTGTACTTGCGAGTAGTGATGGGCGGAGTGAAGCCTCATGAAGCATCAAAACGTTTGAAGCAATTGTGTCGGAAATCGTATCGAAGCTTCGAAGCATTTGACACTCACCTCTTTAGTGACCCCTCCTGGCCATTTTCATTAACATTACACAAACTCATGATCCACTTCAATGACGTCAGTTATAACTCTTATTGCTTTTATTTTTCGCTGCTACAGACTGACAACGAAGAGAAGGGTTCGTCAGCAACTTCTAGTGTCTGATGTCTAAAAATATAAATATATATATATATATATATATATATATATATATATATATATATATATATATATATATATATATATATATATATATATATATAACTAACGCCGACAAGCAGAATGCACTATACGATAGCAAGAGTTAAAATAAGACGCCTCACGCATGGATTCCGGCTCTTTCAATTAGTATTTACCTTTGCACTGTATCATTATAATCGCTCCTGTTATTAGTATTAGAATTAACCCTCATCTTTTCTTGAGATCACATTTAATAGCCTTAAATGTTTTCCTTGGTTTGACTTAATTAAAATGGAGTAGACGGAAAATAATGGTTTATCCCTGTACTTTGCCATGATATAGGTAAGCACATTTGAGAAAGAAAAGGTGAAATCCTTAAATCAGTTGTTATTATTCGATCAAGTATTGAAATATTTCATTTATTAGTACTTTACAATATTTTGTGGAGCACGAAAATAACGAATTAGCTAAAACGAAATGACGCCGTCAATGGCACAATTAACTAAGGTGGTTGCTTTTCAAATTCTGAACGTAGTGCTAGCCCGAGTTCGATCCCACTTAAAGACTCATCAAAATTAACAATAATAAAAAAAATGATCAGAATTGAAATCTTTATAACCAATTTGAACTAAATAATTTTGAGAGATACTGTGGAAGGATCACATAAGAGATCTGTTCGGGAATCACCAAAATCGCCATCAAAATGCGATGTCTAATTGCGGATGGCAGCTCAAATTTACATTAATCCATTTCTATTCATTGCCATTTGACGTCCATGAACCCTCCATTGAATAAGGCAATGGTTCTCAACCTGTGGGCGAAGTAACAAAAAGGGAAGATGTGAAAAAAGAAAACATCTGTTGGAACCAAAACAAATTAACTTAAACTACATTCTGATAATAGAACAATAAATACTGTATAGAGTTAGATAAATGTCGATAAAAGTTAAGTAGGTATAATCAAATATGCATCTACATTTCAAAAATGTTGGGGCGCGATTAAAACTGTTATGAAAACTCTGGTCGCAAATACTTAAAGGTTGAGAAACGCTGGAATAAGGTGATAACAAACCCACTGTGGTAGATCAGGTTGAATTTGCTCTGCTGCACCAAACATTCAAAGGTGTCAATCCAGAGCACATCAGAGAGGCTGAGAGACACGGCGCAGATCAGTCACCGGCACACAGACACACACGGGACACTCCAATGTGAGCAGTGCACATATCAAGGTCGGCATTAAAGATTGAGTGCTGAGGCAACAAAAAGCAGCGGGATAAACACATCTGGACCTTCTGTTGAAAAAACATTTGCTTTTAACAACAGCATCCCTCCCTCGTGAACACATCTTCAAGGTCCGGACAGGTGATCAGTAAAAGTTTTTAGTCACAGCACAGTGCAATAATAAAACATTTCCTAAAACACATAGTTGTCCAGTCTGTATCATTCCTAAGCAATCTTCCAGTAATAGAGGCGCAATCCCAGTTACTAACACATTAACACTCAAAGCAAGAACACATTCCACCTTATCAATTTAATATTTAAAAATTTAAACCGCTAAACCCGCCATCAACAACTACAAAAACAGTTGAAATCGTTACTCAAATATTTTTTTTGTTATAGACATAAAACAAGATGCACGTTTCCATTTGATATATCCTTACTAGTGTTCTCGCCTTGCTCGCTCTCGTCCACGCTGGAATTTGCTGTTTAATAAAAAAAAAAAGAAAATCAGACTCTTTTGGGTCATAAATTACAGAGGGTGGACCCGAACCCACGTATGCTTTAGTATGAAGCGGTAACGCTACCGCTGCACCACTACTATTTTCAGGGGGATGGTATATAATGTATGTTTTTTAATGTATACATGTATGTATGTAGTGAAGACGAAAACAATTATATATAGATACCTTCAGTGTTGCATGAAAACGTTGCATGAGGCGAAGAATGGATATTTAGGAGAGTATTATAGTGAGAGATGTGTCGTCACCCGTATTGCTAAAGCTCTTCTTTGCAGCATTATGCATTCAACAAGTCAGCGTTTGTATGATGTATAATTTATAATTTTATTTTTGCCACAACGTATTATCGGGCACGATCATTTAACATGTATTGATCCTCTACAAACTTTCATTTCAATGGGAATTCTGTTGAGTTTTTTAACTCTGTTGATGCCATATGTAGCCTACTTCAAACGGAGCTCGTTGAACAAATAATGAGTGGAAGCTTTGCAGAGTACTGAGATTGCGCCATGACAGGCTTTGAACGGGCACCAAGCCTCAGACATGTGCATTACTGAGATGATGACGAGGCTACTGAAGCCTCAGACATGCGTACAAATGAGATTGCGTCATGACAGGCTTTGAACGGGGCACCGAAGCCTCAGACATGCGTACTACTGAGATGATGACGCGGCTACTGAAGCCTCAGACATGCGTACTACCAAGATTGGATCATGATAGGGCTTCGAGCAGACATGGTCACTGGTTACTGAATCTTTGTAAAGCCTCAGCACACTGAAAGGCAGTGACCTCTTAATTTTGAGAGTCTATCTGACACTTAACTCTCTAGTTATATTTTGTAATTCGTATTGACATTACACATTTCAGTTGATATGGTTAAGCTACAATTCAGGTAGTTGCTGAGAATTAATTATTGTTCTTGTGGATTGCTGTGATTTCCTTTGTCTGATACATAGTGTCAAAGATATATTGTCATATATTAACTTTATATATATATGAAAAGATTAGGTAAATCGTTCAACCTTTTATGGAACACTTAATTTTGTTCAAAACCGTACGTCATATAGTATACATCTATACATATAATTTTTTCGTCTTCATTAGGAGAATACAACAATGATACTCTCGTATCAATTAAACCATTTTAACGTGCATATGTCAAACAACATATTTCATCCGCGCAGTAAGAACAGTAGTAGTAGTTCAGTTGTGCAGAGCTCGCATTATCCGGATTAGGTGGCTCAGTGGTGTTGTCGCTCAGGTTCGTGTCGCTGATCCTCCTCTTGTGAAAGTTTTTTTTCTATTCCTCCATTTAACAAGCTTGGACGGATAGCGAGCGAATCGAGCTATCGAGGGAAGGTTGGGCCACCGTAGTCGGGCAGGTGGCACACGCCCCTAATTATATTGTGTATGTAAAGAGTTTCACTGTAAAATGTAATAAGCTTCATATTTGTGTGTTTGGAGACCCAGGTGTCGTACTGAATTTGTATTGTAGAAAAATAAACTACTGTCCATTATGCCTAAATGTGTCTTTTCGTGTTCTGATCGCTATATGGCACTTCCAACTTGGGACAATTCGCTATAAACAGTTTCAGCCAACCAGCGCTTCTAAACATGCAGAACGACAGTGTGAACCTTTATTGTAGCGGCGCAGCATCTTCGCTTCAGTCAGTCATTGTCCTGTTAGACTATTTACTGTCAAGTGCTGCTTGAGCTACCATTTATAGTACAACAGGTGGCCTATGTAGTTCTTAAATCGATATTGAAATGCACACACAAGTCTCCTAAATTATTTATTGAAATGCCTACATTTACAGTGTCCGTTTTAGGAAGTCGTAGTTTTTACTTGTTCCCGTTATTAGGAATTATAATTTCTCAGTGTCACATATTATTCGTTACTACTACGCGAGTCCCGTATCATTGAGATTCTGTTTTATATTCTGTATAAGGAAAACTTTTAAAAGTAGCGTTGATTAAACTGACTATAGCAGACTTGTCATCTTCTTAAAATGATTTTATCGATTTGATATTGACAATTAATCATTAGGTCAAACATCAAGGAGGATTTGAGTTAGCATGGACTGCACTGTTTCTTTTTTTTCGTGACATCGTCAGTAGAGAGTGCGTCACGCTAACAATGCATTCTGTCCTAAGTGACAGCGCACACACTTTTTTATATTTCCTAAAGGCCAATGTGTCTCAATTTTCTCATTAATATATTTTGACAGTGTCTTTTAGTGAGAATGATTATAAACATATTCACCATGTAGATCTGTAACGTTTGGTGAGTATAAATAAAAAGTAACAACACATATAATAGTTATGTTGCATTGTTTATGATTAACAAAATTCATCGTTTATCTGAAATGTTCTACATATACAGTCGATTTATTCCACTTCTGAAGGTGTACATTGTCGGTATTACTTTATTACATGTTATTACTTTAACATGGCCTTTTATAACTTCACTTTAACTTAATCCTGATACTCTGTATGTTCAATTCTTCATAATAACTATTCACAGTGGCTCCAAAATCCATACTGACCCCAACTCTCTCTTCTGTTTCTTTTTCCTGGTGGCCTGCGCCACCCACCACCTCAAAGCATCCTGATGCACCAACATTGATGGACTGAAAGCCAGAAGTCTACGTGACCATCATCATCAGGTCCTTCCATGAAAACCCTAAATACAAAGAGGACTGTTTGACCTATGTTAGGTAGATTGCCCAGAGGGGACTGGGCGTCTCTGGTCTGGAACCCCTACAGATTTTATTTTTTTCTCCAGCCTTTGGAGAGTTTTTTTTTCTGTCCACCCTGGCCATCGGACCTTACTTATTCTATGTTAATTAATGTTGACTTATGTTTATTTTTATTGTGTCTTCTATTTTTCTATTCATTTTGTAAAGCACTTTGAGCTACATTTTTTGTATGAATATGTGCTATATAAATAAAAAGTTGATTGATTGATTGATATTCTCCATTGATTTCCTTCCCCCAAAAGTAAAATGTGCCAGTGTAACCGGGGGGGCAACAAAACTCACGAAAGGGTGACAAGGCACATTCCCCATCCTGATGTCCAGGCCCCTTTTTCAAAAAACCCTTTTTCCCATCTTGTGCTTTTCTGTTCCCCGCAAAATTTACTATTATTGGACATGTAGAGGAAATGTGTTTTATTTTAATGTCTTTGAAAGGAAGGACGGTAAAGCCTTGAATGAAACTGGGGTGTTTTATGTTTTGGGTAAAAGACAGGTTAAGGAGCAGAGAACATTGAATGTGACATTGATCGGTGGATTGTGTAACTGGAAGATGGTTTAAGAATAAAAGAAACGGGAAAAACTTAGTCTTTCAGTAATTCCATTTACATCAATTATTTATTTTTGGGTGCACCCCGGGAAAATTACTTATTTACCCCCCCCCCGCAGCCTTTTATAAGATGAATTAAAATACAGGGGTGTTTGCTGACAAAGTCAGGTTCTTTTTAAAGTTTGGCTCCAGGGTGTGCTTATCCAGCGGTTCCCTTTTTTCCCCAGTACTTGAGTGATCTTTACGTTCATCTTGGGTGAATTTGCAAAAATTTCTTTACAACTTTTGTCTCATTAACGCAGAAAAATTGAGGGTTTTTCCCAAAATTGAGAAGACACTGTTGGGTGGCCGGGTTCTGTTTTTAAAAAAAGGGATTAGTTCTGGAGAACACGCTTTTTCTACATTCTTTTGGAAATCAAAAACAAATCAGCAACAGATCTTAACCGAATAGTAAAAAAGTTTAATGAGGAATGTCTTTCGCATATACTGGAAAATGACCACGTCGGTTTTTTAAAAGGGGAAACATTTTTAGCCTCTGTGATATGATCGATATGGGGTAGAATAGATTCTGGATTGTTACAGTATGCTTTCCTTTCGCAAAAAAATGCTCATCGATTTGTTACAGATTCCGGAAAAATTCCACACTGAGGGAAAAAAGGGGCCCCATGTAAATTCCGTTCCCCAAAGTTCCAAAAAATATTTGTTTTAAATTTTAAACAAGTAATTTCTTAACTGTTTTTTTACAAAATCCTCATTTTAAAATATGCGAGCCCCAACTAGGGTTTGAAACCTTTGCGTATTTTATCAAAAATAGCAAGAAACCGCTTTAGCCCTTTTAGCCAAAGCACTTCAGCAGACTAGTTACTGACCAAATCGACTGCTGACTGCGCGGATATCAATGACGTCATTACGCTAGCGGTTCTAAAAACACGTGAAAAAGGGGCATTTGAAGTTAAAAATTTTGATATAAACATGTCGAAACCCATATCGAGCGGCCCATCACTACTTGGGAGCCCTTTTGTGTTGTCGTTTAACCCCGTCTGTAAGTTGACTTATTACTGGAAAAGATGGCAACTTTTTTAATTTTAAAGTCATGGAAGATGTGTCGCCTGAAAAAATTTTAAACCCCGTCGAAAAAGGGGGCGAAATGAAATGCGGGGCGTGTGTCTGTGAACTTTTTAATGGCCATCTCCCGTTTTTTTTGGGAAAATCACTTTTTGTTAAACCACTTCCCCTAATCTCGTGGTTTAACCCTAAAAATCCCGCATTTTCCGTGTTTGAAAAGATTTTTTAGATGTATGTCATTTATTTGTAAAAACCCTATTAGCATTTGGTGATGTGTTTCTTTTAACATTTGTCCACATTTTTTTTAAAAAAAGAGCGAACGGCGTGCCCCATAATTAAGCAAACAATGTAATCGGGGGTCAATTAGGGAAAGAATTAGGGCAGGACTGACACTGACCGGGTAAAGTGTCCCCCCAAAACCATCTTTTTTATTGTGTTGACATCAGATTACATCAATGTAATAGTTTTTCCATAAAAACGTTAAAAATTATAAAAGATGAAAGCTATATTAATACAAGAGTAGCAACAACTAAAATTTTTTAAAAGAAAGCAGGATGGGGTAAAAATTTTTAAAAGGGGTTTCTTTAACCTTATTTAGTAGAAAAAAAAACCCTGGTTTAAAAAAAGGCAATTTTTTAAATTTTTATCCGGCCCTCAGAGAAGTGTGGGTGCGTCTGATGTGGACAGTGACAGGCTGGGCAAACCCCGCTGTTGTCATGTAATTTTGTTTTATAGAAGTTCACATACATACATTTAACTGAATATAATGGAGGAGTCTTGCCCTTTGAGAACTTATTTCTTTTTTGCTGCAGTTAGAAAACAAATTCCCCTTTTTTTGTATTTTTTTTCCCTTTATCCTACAGGATGCCTTTGGGGGTAACCAGCCCTTTCCCTTTGGGTGAACAGATGCCAGTGTACCCAAATTCTGAGACAAAACTGGATGTTCTTTTTTTCTGGTTTTGGGATTTTAGTTCGAGATGATGTGCAGTTCATGTTAGTTTTTATTTCTAAGGTAAGACTACTGAGGCTTCCAGGGTTTTAAAAAGTAATTTGTGCACAACCTGCAAAGCCTCCCATATTTATTACTTGATTGATAATATTTTGTTTTCTTGAATACTGTACCTTTTGTCTGCTCACTCTGTCCATAAAAACACCGGGTTTAATTTTTTGACAGGAAAGCCCCGGAGAATCCCCACAAAAAACAAAAGACTGAGGGGCATCAGTCCCAGCAGTCACTTAAACAGGATATTGTTTGTTTTGCAAAATAACATTTATGTTCTTGTTACTGTGCTTTGTTGTTGGATTTTTAAAAAAATCGGACTTAATTTTTTTAAAATTAAAAACAAAAATAAGGCAGGGGGAAAAAAAAGATGTTTTTTATGTAAGTACTGACACCTGAGCACAAAACATTAGAAGTTCAGATATACAGAGATTATAACAAATGTCTACTGTATTTTAATGTAAAAAGGGGAAAAAAAGATGTTCAACAAAGCCAAAATTGGGGGCTTTAAAAAACATACAAACAAAACACAATTTTAAAAATAAATATTTTAGTTAGACTTTTCTCTTTAAACAGACCAATTTTCTATTGTGATGGTTTTACTTTTGGGAAAAAATTGATCTAAGGGGTAAAAAAAAGAAGGCAGAATAAGAAGTAAGAGTACACTTTATTAATGTTTAAACTCCCCCGAGGAATAAAACTATTGTGTTGATGTTTTTACCAGTTACAGGATGTGAAGAGTCTGGTCGGGGTTTTGGGGCGGGGCAGTTAAGGAAGAAGGACAGAGAGATGTGTGCCATGTTGAAGTAGCGGGGGCCCTCCTGGGCACGGCCTTTTAGAATCCCCATCTCAATCTCTGGTCTGATCTCGGGCCTTTCCAATGATCGCGGGGATTGGCCTTTTTTGGGTTTTGGGTCCCATTTAACACTGACCGCCTGTCTCACTTAGGGGAAATTTATTTTAAGGTTCTATTAAATAATTAGAAGGCTTTGAGTATTTTAGGGCCCTTTTCCTGTTTTTGGAGTATCTGCTCCCAATATTTCTTTTCCGGTTTCTTTTTTTTTTATTCCAAGATCAACCATAAAACCAGCAGCCGTATTCATGCAAAAAAATCTGGGGGGCTACAATGGGGGAAGTGCCGGTTTTCAAATGTCAAGCATTTAAAAAATTCAACAAGCCCCCTTTTCTAATTTGGTTTTTTTTCTAGGGGACTTGTGTTGGTTGTATTAGATTAGAAAAAGGTGCTGTGTTCACTTTGTGCTCTTTCACTGGGGACTTTCCCTGCTGTGTTTTCTTGTTGGTTTTTTTCCGTTTATTGCAAAAGGTGCCCCCGCGCCTTTCCCAAAGCCCGTTCATCAACTCCAACTGTGTGTGATAGGGAAAAAAAGTTCACAAGACGCCCCGAAATGGAAAATTTTGGGTTGACTGAGACGGGCCACAATTATGTATGCTGGGATTTCAGAGGGGGGTGTGTGGGGTTTTGCTTGGGACCCCCAGAGGTTTATTATTCCAGTGTCCTTTTAAAGCTGCAAATTTGTCTTTGTCCCCAGCCATTTGACCAGGCAGTGTATTTATTGCAAAGGACAAGGGGCCCCCATTTGCTTTCTCATTTACTTTTTTAATGCCTTCAGTTTTTTTTTAACTGTATATTTTTGTGGGGGCAAAGGGGCTGCACTTGTAAGCAAAGGTGATAATAAAAAAATTTTTAGTGAACAAATGTTAAGGGGTTTGGGTCAGGGAAAAAGTCAGTTTAAATAGAAAAGAATTTTATGGAATATTGCTGGGTAACAACCGGACTCTGAGTAGCATCTGTTCATAAAGCTAAAATAGCATTTTTCCTGTTTTGACAAATTTAATGATTCACTTTTATTGTGTTCAAAAAACCCTTCAACATTTTTTTAAAAACTAAGGTAAAAAAACTGTAAAAAAATATTTGTGTTCTCCTTCCCAAAAGTTTTTAAAATCACCCCTTGTTGGCCATTTTCATTGTAGTTGTGTTCTAATTAAATGAATTTACCATTTATACATCTTATGATTACTGAATTTTCTATCAAAAAATATATATATATATATATATATATATATATATATATATATATATATATATATATATATATATATATATACATATATATATATACATATAAATATGGGGTGTGTATAATTTGTTTTTTAGAAAATTTTTCACAGATCTTTCACTTTTTTTTTTTAAACATACCCATTTATTCCTTCAATAAAAATGTATGAGAAGTGTATTGTATTTCCTTTTTTGTTTTAAAAAAAGAACTGGCTCTGTGTCAATATGGGGGAATAAAATCACTGGGCATGAGATGAGGAATTTCCCAAAACAAACAGCGGTTTTTGGGGTTAATTAAACTTGTAAGAATATTTTACTGCCTCCCATTTCCCCCCAAGCTGTTCAAACATAAACTGAACTACTTCATGCTGTTTAAATTTCAAGTTTGTTGTGGAGAATATTTTTTTTACAAAATTTTTAAATTAGTTCAGTTTTATTTATTTTTAACAAAAATTTGGGTTTTTCAGCTGGTTTTACAAAAGACGCCCCTTTTAAAAAAAAATTAAAAAAAAATCACTAAGAACAAACGTAATTTCAAATATGAACCAAGGGAACAAGCACTTACTTAAAAAAAAAAGGGTCAAAAAAAATAGATTCAAGTGATAACAGAGCACCTTTAACATAATTTAAGTTGGGGATAAAGTTAAACTTTCTGTAAAATTAATAGCCATTGGGAAAAAATGAGGATTTGAACCGGGGGTTTATGTTTTCATTTTTTAGCATCTGACCTTTACTGCAAAACTGAGAACAATTAAAGAATTCAACAAGTGGGGTCACAGTTTAAAACTAAGGAAGGGGCAAAACCCGGGCAATGCCATGCAACACTGTGTTAATTCTTTTTTTTTTTGAAAAAAAAGGGCCATATATTTCTATAAAAATTTGGATACATTAGGGTTTTTTAAACCTGATGCCTTAAGACAAATGGCAAAATTTTTTTAAAAAAATTGATGCTAAAAATTTTTTTTAAAAAAAAACACAATTTGCACATAAGAGGGGAAAATTGCAACAATAGGGTCAAAAGGAAACTTTATATGATTTTATTACGGAGGGGGAAAAAAAAACACTTTTATACTTTTATAACATACATCCATCCATCCATTTTTTAACCCCTGAATCCGAATAAGGGGCTGCTGGGGCCAATCCCAGCCAACACAGGGGACAAGGCAGGAACCAATCCCACCGCAGGACACACACAAACACACCAAGCACACACTAGGCCAATTTGAAACCCAAACCACCTAACCTGCATGTGTTTGGGTTGTGGGAGGAAACCCCCGCAGACACGGGGAGAACATGCAACTCCACGGGAAAAGGGCCCGGGGAAACGAACCCCGGGCCTCCTAACCGCGAGGCAGCAGCGCCACCGTGCCGCCCTATATACATATATGTATATGTACCTGCCAAATAATACAAAGAGTAAAAGCGTGTTAAATTCGCCCCCTAATTGGGACTAATAGTTGGCACACCCAAGCTTCCCCTTATGGCGATTTAAACATTGGGCATCAACGTTACGCCACAGAAGCCGTTTCCCTTTATTTTGCAGGGATATTTTTATTATGGTCAACTACTGTGGGAAAAAAAATGAATAAACCGTAATGTCAAAATGTGTGCTTATTAAGTTTTATCGGGGCCCTGCCGAAAAAATGATTTTTTTTTAAAATTTTTTATTGGGCCATGCGATGTGTATCACTACCCGGTTCCTGTTGTTGACGGGATCTGCATGGGGTGCGATTGAAAGGCTACGTCATCACACACTTTACGGTGCTGCCTAATCTGTTTAACGATGCAACACTTTACGGCATGTTAGGGTTTCAAAACGCCTGGGGCGCAAATCGGGGAGGCCCTATGCTGGGTTTGCTCCTGAGGCTTGGCCCTTGGGAAAGAATTGCCGGGAAGGTAAAAAGGGATGTGCCCTACGTAAATAAAGAATGAAAGAAAGAAAAGTGGGGAAAAAAAATTACACCGTAACAACACGGGCGGATATTATTATTGTTAGTTGTAGCCGGCGAGTGCCGGGGGGTCTCACCGGTTTTACCCTGGTTTTCTCACATGTCAGTGAAGTCATTTTCCCCATTTTATGCTTTAAAGTGCCTGGAGACCTATGTGTCCCCTTTTTTAGCCATTGCCCCTGTATATTGCTTTTTTTTTTCCGTCGGTTTATCGTGGGGTTTGAGCCTTAAACTGCACAACGGTTGTGAATACACAAAAACCTATTGATTTCCATAGTTTATTTCTCATTTGAAGCAAACGAGTTGGTCCAGCTTTCCCCTTGAAGTGCTTCCCAAAATAGTGTGAGAAAGGTGGTCGCTCCAGCAGCAGCTGTAGGCCGATCCATTTTGTCTGCCGTATTCCCGGGTTGTCTGGTTGGGGATCTCGGTGCCCAAAACGTCCGTCCCGGGTTTTGGGGCACCAAGTTCCGCAAAATTTTTTTAAAAGTTTGCAGTGGAGTCCTTTTTTTGAATGGTTGCGAGAGATACGCGGTAAAATTTCTTAAACTTGAATTCCTGTTTTTAGTGGCCGCAGAGATCCGTGCAGGCGAGTATGTTTCACTGTGTTTAATTGTGGGCTCCGCTACTTAAGGCAAAGCGTCGCCTGCGCGATGGAAGTTTCAACACATTCACTTCACTTTGACCGTATGAATTACAGCGAATGTTTTAATTCGAAAATGAGATTTATTTTTCCAGGTACATGTTTTAAGCTTAGTTCACTCCGGTAATCAATTATCCCTTCTAAACAAGGAGTCTCAGAAACGCAGGTTTTCTTGTGCTTAATCCTTTACTTCACTCGCGCATCTCGATGATGTCACACACTCAAATTACAATTCAACCATATATGGTCTGTCACATCCTGCTGGCCATGTATAACATATTGTAACAGTACACACACGCGTACGTGCGAATGTAGTACACCAGTCTTCACCCTGTCAAGTAAGGGAAACAGCCGCCGTGGCGCAACAATTCCCGTAATGGCTAAGAGTGATTGTACTTATAAGTACAAACTGTTCTACAAGGAGCAATTGATTGGATGCGTTTATAGTTCTTGGGATGAAACTGTTTCTGAACCATGAGGTCCATACAGGAAAGGCTTGAAGCGTTTTGCAGTGGCTGAGACAGCGTGTCCTTGATGCTATATACCGATAATTCTCTTTCCGATCAGCTGCTGCTGTGATTCACACTCAGATACAGTGATATAAATACTCCGAAGGATCAGTAGTGAGTAATATGGAAAAAGATGATCAGCTGTGGCAACTCCTAGCGGGAGGAGCTGAAAGATGAAGGAGCAGTGAGAGTAACAACGCTAAAGCAGTTATGGTATTTGGAATACTATGGCTGTTCCCTGGACCATTATATTGTTACGAGTTAATTACAATCAGATGCATACACTAATAAACAATATGCGGTTAGTTTCAATGTATTTATAAAGCCACGTCAGGGAATATAATGAGTAACCACACAGGAACAGTAGCACTGCTTTGCGCGCTGGAGTGCCGCCAGTCTGCAAAACTGAGCTGGAGAACTTTACTGCGACAAGGTATGAGGTACCGTGGAAAAGTGCGTGGCTTTCGCGAAGTGTAGGTTTATATATCGCGATTTGAACGTGGAAAAGATCTTATGCAACATTTCTGCGTGTGCAGCACCGTTTATACATGAGGCCCCTGGTCATGTATTGGCTCATTTGAGTCTCATTATTTGGCTGCTAATTAAGGAAACAAAGAATAATTGGGGGTCTGAATCAAGTCAATTAAAACTAAGTCAGAAGAAGAAAATTCACAGCAAAAACTGGTCACTAATTAAGAAGATGGTTAGAATGAAAACCTGCAGCCACTGTGGCCCTGAACTGGAACTGGACACCCCTGCTCTAAAGTATTCACCAGGTTACTAAAATAAGTCTTAGAAGAAAAGGCCACCATTAATGTACAGTAAATATGTTAATAATCAAATCAGGTTTTACATTGATACAGTAGTAGATCCACTGCCTCATAGTAAGTAAGTCTGGAGTCGAGTCCCAGTGCTGCCTGCATGGAGTTTGCATGTGGGTCCTCATGGATTTCCTCAACAATCCCAAAAATGTGGTTCAGGTGAATTGATGATGTGTGTGTGTGTTTACTTTGAAATTAGGGTTCAATTAGAACATTCCTGCCTGCTCCTGTTGCTTGCCAGGGTAGGCTCCAGCTATCCCTATGCTCTCTTAAAATCCTTGTTCTTAATAGCACTTTATGTGGTTCTTTGAGTAGTTGGTATGATTCCAAAGCACAGAAGAGTTCTTAGCATATAAAGTTGGCTCTTTCTGCTTTGAAAAATTCCAAATATGTAGAAAAAAAAACCCTGAAATCTTTAATGTATAGTCGTAGGGTACCTAGCAGGACACTAACAAATTACAGAAACCTGGACTTAGCCTGTGTTATATATGCAGCGAGAATCATTTAAAATCAGGCCATTATTAGTATTTCACACATTTATTACCATTTATTCATTAGTTACAGTATTTGCTGTATGTAGCCTATTAAGGATCTGAATAAATAATATTTCATTTGGAACTTTCATGTGGATGGACCTTTTTGGAACCAAAAATGGTTAGCCTTCATTGCTCTAAAGAACCACTCTGGCACTTTATAGGATGGATGAAAAAATCCGCTCCGCCCAAGAGCAACTTTTACTAAAGAAATACTATTTAATTACAGTTATACCCAATGCAGATTTACCTTCAGAGATTATTTCATCTTAGAGATTCAATATTTTCCTCTTTTACACCCGGCGCTCTCGACCATACAGATCGTCCGTACGACCGATTGCAAACATAGTGCGGCGTGCCTGTGGCTTGGGTCTGGGTAAACCTTCATCCAGGCTGCTGCGTAACCCTGTGACCAAATATTTTAAAATAAAAAACTGTAAAATTTCTCTCTCTTTCATGAGGCAAATATATAACAGAGAATCCTGTAACTTTGGAAATCAACTTTCGCATCCAAAGTTATGCTATACATTTTCTAAACTCTTACAGTGATTATTTTGCCAGATTTTAAATAGTAAACAAACAAACTAAAAATACAACGTCTGTCATTAAAATAGTGGTATTTGTGTTCTTTTCGCGATGATGACTGACTTATAAGCCGATTAAGGGGTCCTAGAGTTGTGTGCTGAACTGGAGCCAACATACAGAGACCATCACGCAGAAGCCAGACTGTGTTCTGCTACAGATTTAGAACAACTGGGTTTAGAAAATGGATGGATGAATGGACGGAGATCAGAATGTGACTGATACGTCATTAAAACGTGTACTGAATTGAGATTTTCTGCCCGTTACATTGGACTGTCGCCAGGAACCGCTAAAAATACCAACTCAAAAGGTCTTCATATGAATTTTGAGATGGTCGAATCTTTATAGCCAATTTCCACGTCTAGTTCGTGTTTTATAAATCCCGACTTCTGTGTAAGAATTGTTTACGCACGTTGCCGACCGTAAGCAAGTTTTATACAAACAGCACCTGGCGTTATAGTTATAGTCCTGCTGATGTGTACAGCGGGAGAGAAAATGAGACAGGCTTGTTCCTTGTGGTATTTGAGAGACAGCTTCCTGTGCAAATGCAGCCTCTTTAATGTTAAATGCAGTTACAATCTTAATTCATTATATATTTTGCAATGTTGTGTAATTCACGTTTATTCATAATTTATCGTTGATATCACCTGCTATCGTACTTATCGCTGCCATATCTGCGGAGTAAACCCGATTTGCGCGCGCACTGCACTGCGTACAACTTTACTATTATGACCCTGTCCGATGTGCGTTTTTTCTTTTGCGCTCTCTGCTTAATTAAAATTCATTTCACGACGGTGCCCGATTTGTTCTGCGCATGTCAGATGTTTTACGACACACGTCACTCGTCAGGTTTGACTTGTACTTGCGAGTGAGTGATGGGCGGAGTGAAGCCTCATGAAACATCAAAACGTTTGAAGCAATTGTGTCGGAAATCGTATCGAAGCTTCGAAGCATTTGACACTCACCTCTTTAGTGACCCCTCCTGGCCATTTTCATTAACATTACACAAACTCATGATCCACTTCAATGACGTCAGTTATAACTCTTATTGCTTTTATTTTTTCGCTGCTACAGACTGACAACGAAGAGAAGGGTTCGTCAGCAAGCTTCTAGTGTCTGATGTCTAAAAATATAAATAAATATATATATATATATATATATATATATATATATATATATATATATATATATATATATATATATATATATATATATATATATATATATATATATATATATATATAACTAACGCCGACAAGCAGAATGCACTATACGATAGCAAGAGTTAAAATAAGACGCCTCACTGCATGGATTCCAGCTCTTTCAATTGAGTATTTACCTTTGCACTGTATCATTATAATCGCTCCTGTTATTAGTATTAGAATTAACCCTCATCTTTTCTTGAGATCACATTTAATAGCCTTAAATGTTTTCCTTGGTTTGACTTAATTAAAATGGAGTAGACGGAAAATAATGGTTTATCCCTGTACTTTGCCATGATATAGGTAAGCACATTTGAGAAAGAAAAGGTGAAATCCTTAAATCAGTTGTTATTATTCGATCAAGTATTGAAATATTTCATTTATTAGTACTTTACAATATTTTGTGGAGCACGAAAATAACGAATTAGCTAAAGCGAATGACGCCGTCAATGGCACAATTAACTAAGGTGGTTTGCTTTTCAAATTCTGAGCGTAGTGCTAGCCCGAGTTGATCCCACTTAAAGACTCATCAAAATTAACAATAATAAAAAAATGATCCAAATTGAAATCTTTATAACCAATTTGAACTAAATAATTTTGAGAGATACTGTGGAAGGATCACATAAGAGATCTGTTAGGGAATCACCAAAATCGCCATCAAAATCACGATGTCTCATTGCGGATGGCAGCTCGCGTATTTACATTAATCCATTTCTATTCATTGCCATTTTGACGTCCATGAACCCTCCATTGAATAAGGCAATGGTTCTCAACCTGTAGGAATTGTAGTAACAAAAGAAGATGTGAAAAAAAAAGAAACATCTGTTGGAACCAAAACAAATTAACTTAAACTACATTCTGATAATAGAACAATAAATACTGTATAGAGTTAGATAAATGTCGATAAAAGTTAAGTAGGTATAATCAAATATGCATCTACATTTCAAAAATGTTGGAAGTAGCGATTAAAACTGTTATATGAAAACTCTGGTCGCAAATACTTAAAGGTTGAAAAGCGGCTGGAATAAGGTGATAACAAACCCACTGTGGTAGATCAGCTTGAATTTGCTGTGCTGCGCAAACATTCAAAGGTGTCAATCCAGAGCACATCAGAGAGGCTGAGAGACACGGCGCCAGATCAGTCACCGGCACACAGACACAGGGACACTCCAATGTGAGCAGTGCACATATCAAGGTCGGCATTAAAGATTGAGTGCTGAGGGCAACAAGCAGCAGCGGGATAAACACATCTGGACCTTCTGTTGAAAAACATTTGCTTTTAACAACAGCATCCCTCCCTCGTGAACACATCTTCAAGGTCCGGACAGGTGATCAGTAAAAAGTTTTTTAGTCACAGCACAGTGCAATAATAAAACATTTCCTAAAACACATAGTTGTCCAGTCTGTATCATTCCTAAGCAATCTTCCAGTAATAGAGGCGCAATCCCAGTTACTAACACATTAACACTCAAAGCAAGAACACATTCCACCTTATCAATTTAATATTTAAAAATTAAACCGCTAAACCCACCATCAACAACTACAAAAACAGTTGAAATCGTTACTCAAATATTTTTTTTGTTATAGACATAAAACAAGATGCACGTTTCCATTTGATATATCCTTACTAGTGTTCTCGCCTTGCTCGCTTCCGGTCCACGCTGGAATTTGCTGTTTAATAAAAATTAAAAAAAAAGAAAATCAGACTCTTTTGGGTCATAAATTACAGAGGGTGGACCCGAACCCACGTATGCTTTAGGTATGAAGTGGTAAGCTACGCTGCACCACTACTATTTTCAGGGGATGGTATATAATGTATGTTTTTAATGTATACATGTATGTATGTAGTGAAGACGAAAACAATTATATATAGATACACTTCAGTGTTGCATGAAAGCGTTGCATGAGGCGAAGAATGGATATTTAGGAGTAGTATTATAGTGAGAGATGTGTTCACACCCGTTATTACTAAAGCTCTTCTTTGCAGCATTATGCATTCAACAAGTCAGCGTTTGTATGATGTATAATTTATAATTTTATTTTTGCTACAGATATTATGCTCGGGCACGATCATTTAACATGTATTGATCATCTACAAACTTTCATTTCAATGGGAATTCTGTTGAGTTTTTAACTCTGTTGATGCCATATGTATACTACTTCAAGCGGGAGCTCGTTGAACAAATAATGAGTGGAAGCTTTCTTGAAGTACTGAGATTCGTCATGACGGAGCTTTGAAGCGGGGCACGAAACCTCAGACATGCATCTACTGAGATGATGGAGGCTACTGAAGCCTCAGACATCGTACAAATAGATTGCGTCATGACAGGCTTTGAGCGGGGCACGAGAGCCTCAGACATGCGTACTACTGAGATGATGACAGCGCTACTGAAGCCTCAGACATGCATGCTACTGAGATGATGAGCGGCTACTGAAGCCTCAGACATCGCGTAGTACCAGATTGGATCATGATAGGGCTTGAGCAGACATGGTCACTGGTTACTGAATCTTGTAAAGCCTCAGCACACTGAAAGGTGCAGTGACCTCTTAATTTTTGAGAGTCTATCGGGAACTTAACTCTAGTTAATTTTTGTAATTGTATTGAATTACACATTTCAGTTGATATGGTTAAGCTCAATAAAGTTGCTGAGAAAATTATTGTCTTGTGGATTGCTGTGATTTCCTTTGTCTGATACATAGTGTCAAAGATATATTGTCATATATTAACTTTATATATATATGAAAAGATTAGGTAATCCCTCAACCTTTATGGAACACTTAATTTTGTTCAAAACCAGACGATATAGTATACATCTATACTTTAATAATTTTTTCGCTTCATTAGAGAATAAAAATGATACTTCGTTAATTAAACCATTTTAACGGATATGCAAACAACATTTTCAACCGGCCGCAGTAAGAAAGTAGTAGTAGTTCAGTGTGAGCTGAATTTATCCGGATTAGGTGGCTCAGTGGTGTTGTCGCCAGGTTCAGTGCGTTTAAATCCTCCTCTTGTGAAAGTTTTTTCTATTCTCCATTTAAGCTTGACGATAGCTATGTTAATCGAGCTATCGAGGAAGGTTGGGCCAACGCGAGTCGGGCAGTAACACGCCCTATTTATATTGTGTATGTAAAGAGTTTCACTGTAAAATGTATGTCTTTTTAGGTGGTTTAGAGACCAGGTGTGTCATTGAATTTGTAGTAGAAAACAAACAAATGTCCAGCATGCCTAATGTGTCTTTTTGTTTCTGATTGCTATATGAAATTCCAACTTGGGACAATTGCTATAAACATTTTCCCGCAATCGGGCCTTCTAAACATGCAGAACGAAGTGTGAACCTTATTGTAACATCTCGTTAAATTATAGTCCTGTTAGACTATTTACTGTGCGCTCAAGTGCTGCTTGAGCTACCGTTATAGTACAACAGGTGGCATACGTGAGTTCTTAAATCATATTGAAATGCACACCAAGTTTTCCAATTATTTATTGAAATCCCCTACATTTAGTGTCCGTTTAGGAAGTCAGAGTTTTTACTTGTTCCGTATTAAGAATTATAATTTCAGTGTCAATATTATTCGGTTACTACTCAAGTGAGTCCCGTACATTGAGATTCTGTTTTATATTCTGTATAAGGGAAACTTTTTAAAAAGTAGCGTTGATTAAACTGACTTATAGAGACTTGTCATCTTTTTAAAATGATTTTATCGATTTTGATATTGACAATTAATCATTGGGGTCAAACATCAAGGAGGATTTGAGTTAGACTTGGACTGCGCTGTTTCTTTTTTCGGGGATATCCAAAGTAGAGGGGCCCACCGCACAATGATTCTTGTCCTAAGTCGTACTTTAAACTTTTTATATTCCTAAAGGCCATGTTTTCAATTTCTTAATTAATATTTGACAGTGTCTTTTATGAGAATGATTATAAACATATTTAGATCTGTAACGTTTGGTGAGTAAAAATAAAAGTAACAAATACATATAATAGTTAGTTGCATTGTTTATGATTAAAAAATTCATCAGTTTATCTGAAATGTTCTACGATACAGTCGATTTATTCCACTTGAAGGTACATTGTGGGTTTATTTTTACTTTATTACTTTAATATGGCCTTTTTATAACTTCACTTTAACTTAATCCTGATACTTTTGTATGTTCAGTTCTTCATAATAACTATTCATGGTGGCTCCAAAATCCATACTGACCCCAACTTTTCTTTTCTTTTCCTGTTTTTTTGTAGGGGGCCTGTTTACCAATACTCAAAGCATCCTGATGCACCAACATTGATGGACTGAAAGCCAGAAGTCTAGTGACCATCATCATCAGACCCTTTCCATGAAAACCCTAAATACAAAGAGGACTGTTTGACTTATGTTAGGTGGGATTGTCCAGGGGGGACTGGGCGGTCTCTTGGTCTGGAACCCCTACAGATTTTATTTTTTCTCCAGCCTTGGAGTTTTTTCTGTCCAGTCTGGCCATCGGACCTTACTTATTCTATGTTAATTAATGTTGACTTCTGTTTATTTTTTATTGTGTCTTCTATTTTTCTATTCATTTTGTAAAGCACTTTGAGCTACATTTTTTTGTATGAATAAGTGCTATATAAATAAATGTTGATTGATTGATTGATATTCTCCATTGCATTTGCTCCCGAGTGTAACATGTGCCAGTGTAACCGAGGGATGGCAGCAAACTCACGGAATGGGTGACAAGGCACATTCTCATCCTGATGTCCAGGCTCTTGTCATAAATATTCCCATCTTGTGCTTTTCTGTTCCTGAAGTTTACTATTATTGGACATGTAGAGGAAATGTGTTTTATTTTATGTCTTGAAAGGAAGGACGGTAAAGCCTTGAATGAAACTGAGTGTTGATGCTTTGGGTAACAAGACAGGTTAAGGAGCAGAGAACATTGAATGTGACATTGACTGCGGGGGATTGTGTAACTGGAAGATGGTTTAAGAATACAGAAACGGCAAAAACTTAGTCTTTCAGAAATTTCCCATTTACATCAATTATTTACTCTGTTGTGCTGCACTTCGGAAGATTACTTATTTACCCGCGCGCACCCTTTTGATAAGATGAATTACAAGTACAGGATGTTGCGGGACAAAGTCAGGTTCTTTTGAAAGTTTGGCTCCGGGATGTGCTTATCCAGCGTCCTTCTTTCTCAGTACTTGAGTGATCTTTACGTTCTTTCTTTTGGATGAATTTGCAAAGTTTCTTTACAACTTTTGTCTCATTAACGCAGAAACTTGAGGTTTCCTAAATTGAGAAGACACTGTTGATGGCGCTGATTCTGTTTTAAAGACAGGTGATTAGTTCTGAGAACACGCTTTTACTACATTCTTTTGGAAATCAAAAAACAAATCAGCAACAGATCTGGAATCACTGAATAGTAAAAACGTTTAATGAGGAATGTCTTGCGCATATACTGGAAATGACCAGTCGGCTTTGAGGAAGCATTTTTAGCCTCTGTGATATGATCGAATGGGGTAGAATAGATTCTGGATTGTTACAGTACGTGCTACCTACGAAAAAATATGCTCATCGATTTGTTACAGATTCTTGGGGACAAAATTCCACACTGAGGAAAAAGGTGCCCCATGAAAATTTCGTTCATAATGTTCCAAAATATATTTGTTAACTTTCAAACAAGTACTACTTAACTGTTTTATACAAAATCCTCATTTCAACATATGCGAGCCCCAACTAGGATTTGAACTCGGGTTGCGTATTTTATCAATATAGCAAGACAACCGCTTTTTCGCTTTCAGCCAAAAACACTTCAGCAGACTAGTTACTGACCAAATCGACTGCTGACTGCGCGGATATCAATGACGTATTACGCTGCGGTCTCAAAAACACGTGAGGCGCATTTGAAGAAGCTCGATAGCTGACACAGTGTCGAAACCTGAGTATCGAGCGGCCCATCACTACTTGGAGTCATTTTTTTGTTGTCGTTTAACCCCGTCCTGTAAGTTGACTTATTACTGGAAAAGATGGCAACTTTTGAATTTTATAACGTCATGGAAGATGTGTCGCCTGAAAAATTTAACTCCAGTCGAATGAAGAGGGAGCGAAATGAAATGCGACGTGTGTCTGTGAACTTTATAATGGCCATCTACAGCTTTTTGTAAGATACACTTTAGTTAAACCACTTCGTAATCTCGTGGTTTAATCGTAAAAATCACAGCATTTTCCGTGTTTGTAATAGATTTATAGATGTATGTCATTTATTTGTAACAACCTATTAGCATTTGGTGATGTGTTTCTTTTAACATTTGTCCACATTTTTTTTATTAAAGAGCGAACGGCGTGCTCATAATTAAGCAAACAATGTAATCGAGGGGTCGAATTAGAAAGAATTAGGGGTGCAGGACTGACACTCGACCGGTAAAGTGTGCCCTCAAAGCCATCTTTTGTATTGTGTTGACATCAGATTACATCAATGTAATAGTTTTTCCATAATAACGTTAACAAATTATAATGATGAAAGCTATATTACATACAAGAGTAGCAACAACTAAGTTTTTACAAGAAAGCAGGATGCGGATAAAATTGTTAATGGATTTCTTTAACCTTATTTAGTAGAAAAATTCATGGTTGAAAACAGGCAATTTTAAAAATTTTTATCCGAAGCCATCAGAGAAGTGTGGTGCGTCTGATGTGGACAGTGACAGGCTGGGCACCCTGCTGTTGTCATGTATTATGTTATAGAAGTTCACATACATACATTTAACTGAATATAACGGAGGAGTCTTGCTCCTTAGAGAACTTATTTCTTATTGCTGCAGTTAGAAAACAATGCCCCTTTATTGTATTTTTCCTTGATCCTACAGGATGCCTGGTGGTAACCAGCCTTCCATGTGGCTGAACAGATGCCAGTGTACCCAAATTCTGAGACACAACTGGATGTTCTTTTCTTCTGGTTTTAAGATTTCCAGTTCGAGATGATGTGCAGTTCATGTTAGATTTGCTATTTTCAGGTAAGACTACTGAGGCTTCCAGGTTTCAAAAAGTAATTTGTGCACAATTCCTGCAAAGCCTCCCCATATTTATTACTTGATTGATAATATTTTGCTGTCTTGAATACTGTACTGTATGTCTGCTCACTCTGTCCAGTAACTAAACGCTTTAATTTTAGACAGGAAAGCCTGAGATGAATCCTCACAAAAAACAGAGACTGAGGACATCAGTCCCAGCAGTCACTAAACAGGGATATTGTTCTGTTTTGCAAAATAACATTTATGTTCTTAAGTTACTGTGCTTTGTTGTTGGATTTTGAAAGAATCGAGACTTAATTTTAAATTAATACAAAAATAAGGCAGGAGTGAAAACAAAGATGTTTTCATGTAAGTACTGACACCTGAGCACAACACATTAGAAGTTCAGATATACAGAGATTATAACACAATGTCTACTGTATGTGTAATGTAAATGGGAAAAAATGATGTTACATATAATGACAGTTAAGTTGGGGTCTTTCAAAATCATACAAACAAAACACAATTAAGAATAATATTATTAGTTAGACTTTACTCTAAGCAGACCATTATCTATTGTGATGGTTTACTTTGGAAATAATTGATCTAAGGTGAACAGAAAGAAGGCAGAATAAGAATTACACTTTATTAATGTTTAAACTCCCTGAGGAATATCTATTGTGTTGATGTTTTTTCCCGTTACAGTGATGTAGAAGAGTCTGGTCGTTATGGGGCAGGCAGTTAAGGAAGAAGGACAGAGAGATGTGTGCCATGTTGAAGTAGCGGCGGCCCTCCGACACGCCTAGAATCCCATCTCAATCTCTGGTCTGATCTGCTGGCCTTGCCAATGATCGCAGTATTGGCCTTTTTGGTTTCGGTCCCATTACACTGACCGCCTGTCTCACTTAGAATTGATTTTAAGGTTCTATTAAATAATTAGAAGGCTTTGAGTATTTTAGACCCTGCCTGTTTTTTGGAGTATCTGCTCCCAATATTTCTTTCTCAAGCGTTTCTTTGTTTTTTTTTCCAAGATCAACCATAAAACCAGCAGCTTCTGTATTCATGCAACAAAATCTGGGGGGCTACAATGGAGAAGTGCCAGGCTACAAATGTCAAGCATTTAAAAAATTCAACAAGCCCCCTTTTCTAATTTGGCTTTTCTTAGTGACTTGTGTTGGTTGTAATTTGATTAGAAATGGTGCTGTGTTCACTTTGTAAGCTCTTTCACTGGCACCCCACTCTGCTGTGTTTCTCTTGTTGGTTTTTCCAGTTTATTGCAAATGGTGCCCCCGCGCCTTCCAACGCCCGTTACATCAACTCCAACTGTGTGTGATAGGGAAAAAAAGTTCACAAGACGTCCTGAAATGGAATTGTGATTGACTGAGACGGCCACAATTATGTATGCTGGGATTTCAGAGGGGCTGTGTGGGCTTTAGCTTGGGACCCCCAGAGGTTTATTATTCCAGTGTCCTTGAAAGCTGCAAATTTGTCTTTGTCCCCAGCCATTTGACCAGGCAGTGTATTTATTGCAAAGGACAAGGACCCTCCATTTGCTTTCTCATTTACTTTTATAATGCCTTCATTTCTTTTGTAACTGTATATTTTTGTGGAGCAATTTGAGCTGCACTTGTAAGCAAAGGTGATATAAAAATATTTTTAGTGAACAAATGTTAAGGGGAAAATCAGGAAAATGTCAGTTTAAAAAGAAACAGAATTTTATGGAATATTGCTGGATAACAACTCGGACTCTGAGTAGCATCTGTTCATAAAGCTAAAATTTGCATTTTTCCTGTTTTGACAAATTTAATGATTCACTTTTATTGTGTTCAAAAACCTTACAACATTTTTTTAAAAACTAAGGTAAAAATCTGTAAATATATTTGTGTTCTCCTTCCCAAAAGTTTTAAAATCACCCCTTGTTGCCATTTTCATTGTAGTTGTGTTCTAATTAAATGAATTTACCATTTATACATCTTATGATTACTGAATTTTCTATCAATATATATATATATATATATATATATATATATATATATATATATATATATATATATATATATATATATATATACATATATATATATACATATAAATATGGGTTGTATAATTTGTTTTTGAGAAACATTGTTCACAGATCTTTCACTTTTTATTTTTAAACATACCCCTTTATTCCTTCAATAAAAATGTATGAGAAGTGTATTGTATTTCCTTTTTTTGTTATAAAAATGAACTGGCTCTGTGTCAAATGGTGAATAAAATCACTGACATGAGATGAGGATCCATTAAAAAACAGCGGTGCTTTTGTTAATTAAACTTGTAAGAATATCACTGCCTCCTCCACATGCTGTTCATCATAAACTGAACTACTTCATGCTGTTTAAATTCTGCGAGTTAGTGGAGAATATTTTTTTTACAGCTGTTAAATTCAGTTCAGTTTTATTATAATTAACGGTAAATTGGTTTCTCAGCTGGTTTTACGGGGACGCTTGAAAATAAAATTAAAAAACACATCACTAAGAACAAACGTAATACAAATATGAACCACAGCAACAAGCACTTACTTAAAAAAAATAGATCAAAAAGATAGATTCAAGTGATAACAGAGCACCCTTCACATAATTTAAGTCTGTGGGTATAAAGTTAAACTTCTGTAAGATTAATAGCCATTGGGAAAAAATGAGGGTTTGAACCGGGGGTTTATGCTTTTCATTTCTTCAGCATCTGACCTGACTGCAAACTGAGAACAATTAAAGAATTCTAACAAGTGGAAGTCACAGTTAACACTAAGGACAGGGACACCGCACAATGCCATGCAACACTGTGTTAATTCTTTTTTTTTTGAAAAGGACCATATATTTCTATAAAAATGTTGGATACATTAGGTTTTGTAAACCTGATGCCTTAAGACAAATGGGAAAATTTTTTTAATAAAATTGATGTCTAAAGATATTTTTAAACAAACACAATTTGCACATAAGAGGAAATTGCAACAATAGATCAAAAGGAAACTTTATATGATTTATTACGGAGTGGGAAAATAAAACACTATATACTTTATATAACATACATCCATCCATCCATTTTTTAACCCACTGAATCCGAATACAGGGTCTGCTGAGCCAATCCCAGCCAACACAGGGCACAAGGCAGGAACCAATCCCACCGCAGGACACACACAAACACACCAAGCACACACTAGGCCAATTTAGAACGCAATCCACCTAACCGCATGTGTTTGGATTGTGGAGGAAACCCCCGCAGACACGGGGAGAACATGCAACCCACGAGGACCGGGAAGCGAACCTGGGGCTCCTAATCGCGAGGCAGCAGCGCCACCGTGCCGCCCTATATACATATATGTATATGTACCTGCCAAATAATACAAAGAGTACAAGCGTGTAGTTCGCCTCAATTGGGACTAATCAGTTGGCACACCTAAGCTTCCCTTTTGGCGATTAAACATTGGGCATCAACGTTACGCCACAGAAGCCTCTTCGTTTATTTTGCAGGATATTTTCATTATGTAACTACTGTGGAACTAAAATGAATAAACCGTAATGTCAAAATGTGTGCATTTCTAAGTTTTGATCGGCCGTGCCGAAAAAATGATTTTTTTTTAAAATTTTTCATTGCGCCCTGCATGTGTATTTACTACCCGGTTCCTGTTGTTGACGGCGATCTGCATGGGGTGCGTATTGAAAGGCTACGTCATCACACACTTTACGGTGCTGCCTAATCTGTTTAACGCATGCGTGAACACTTTACGGAGTTAGGCTTTCAAACGCCTGCGCGCCAAATCGGTAGGCCCTATGCTGGTTAGCTCCCGAGGCTTGGTTTGGAATGAGATTGCCGAAGATAAAAGGTATGTGCCACGTAAATATGAAGAAGAAAGAACAGTGGGTAAAAAAAATTACACCGTAACAAACGGGCGGATATTATTATTGTTAGTTGTAGGGCCCGGGGAGTGCTGCGAGTCTCACCGTTGTACCCTGGTTTCTCACATGTCAGTGAAGTCATCCCTATTTATGCTTTAAAGTGCCTGGAGACCTATGTTCCCCTTTTTTAGCCATTGCTCCGTGTATATTGCTTTTTTTTTCCGTCTTTATCGTGGGATTTGAGCTCTTAATCTGCACAACGGTTGTGAATACACAAAGCCTATTGATTTCCATAGTTTATTTCTCATTTGAAAAACGAGGTCCAGCTTTCCCCTTGAAGTGCTCCCAAAATAGTGTGAGACACGGTGGTCGCCCAGCAGCAGCTGTAGGCCGATCCATTTTGTCTGCGTATCCCGATTGTCTGCTAAGCATCTCGGTGCAACACGTCCGTCCTCGGGGCACCAAGTTCCGCAGTTTTTCATGTTTGCAGTGGAGTCCTACTTGAATGGTTAAGCGTAGAGATACGCGGTATTTCTTAAACTTGAATTCCCGTTTTTAGTGGCCGCAGAGATCCGTGCAGGCGAGTATGTTTCACTGTGTTTAATTGTGGGCTCCGCTACTTAAGGCAAAGCGTCGCCTGCGCGATGGAAGTTTCAACACATTCACTTCACTTTGACCGTATGAATTACAGCGAATGTTTTAATTCGAAAAATGAGATTATTTTCCAGGTACATGTTTTAAGCTTAGTTCACTCCGGTAATCAATTATCCCTTCTAAACAAGGAGTCTCAGAAACGCAGGTTTTCTTGTGCTTAATCCTTTACTTCACTGCGCATCTCGATGATGTCACACTCAAATTACAATTCAACCATATATGGTCTGTCACATCCTGCTGGCCATGTATAACATATTGTAACAGTACACACACGCGTACGTGCGAATGTAGTACACCAGTCTTCACCCTGTCAAGTAAGGGAAACAGCCGCCGTGCGCAACAATTCCCGTAATGGCAAGCATAGATGCCTACAGTATAATGAGTGTGTGTATATACTAGCTGAAATATCCAGGAGGAAACAAAGTGTTTTTTAATTTTTTTTAGAAAAAAATAATAAAAATAAAAAAAACCCCACAACTTTAAAAATAAATGAACAAACAATGAAGACTCACTAATGTGCTTGTCTTAGGTCTTGTATGTATGTATGTATGTTATCATCCAGTTGACGCTCGGAACCGGCCAACTCTATTTAATTTGAAAAGCAACAGGGGCGGTGGTGCTCAAACATAAAGATAGCTGGCAGACACTTCTAGTTTGCCCCTGGTGGTCATTCCGAGTGTCAACTGGATGATAACATGCATACAAAGCAAGATCAGCCCTCACCATACCCAGAAGGGGGTGGGTTAGGGCTGATTTCACTCTTCAGTGTTTTCAGTCGACCAATGAGAAACGTGTGTACCAAGTGTCATGCAAATCGCTCCAGCTGTTCGGACGTGATGCTTGAACATACATATATACACACATTGGATTATATATATATATATATATATATAATATATATATATATATATATATATATATATATATATATATATATATATATATATATATATATACTGCTCAAAAGAATTAAAGGAACACTTTTAATCAGAGTATAGCATAAAGTCAATGAAACTTATGGGATATTAATCTGGTCAGTTAAGTAGCAGAGGGGTTGTTAATCAGTTTCAGCTGCTGTGGTGTTAATGAAATTAACAACAGATGCACTAGAGGGGCAACAATGAGATGACCCCCAAAACAGGAATGGTTTAACAGGTGGAGGCCACTGACATTTTTCCCTCCTCATCTTTTCTGACTGTTTCTTCACTAGTTTTGCATTTGGCTACAGTCAGTGTCACTACTGGTAGCATGAGGTGATACCTGGACCCTACAGAGGTTGCACAGGTAGTCCAACTCTCCAGGATGGCACATCAATACGTGTCATTGCCAGAAGGTTTGCTGTGTCTCCCTGCACAGTCTCAAGGGCATGGAGGAGATTCTAGGAGACAAGCAGTTACTCTAGGAGAGCTGGAGGGCCATAGAAGGTCCATAACCCATCAGCAGGACCAGTATCTGCTCCTTTGGGCAAGGAGGAACAGGATGAGTACTGCCAGAGCCCTACAAAATGACCTCCAGCAGGCCAATGGTGTGAATGTCTCTGCCCAAACAACCAGAAAGACTTCATGAGGGTGACCCAAAGGCCCCATGTCCTCTAATGGGCCCTGAGCTCACTGCCCAGTAGCATGCAGCTCGATTGGCATTCGCCATAGAATACCAGAATTGGCAGATGCACCACTGGTGCCCCGTGCTTTACAGATGAGAGCAGGTTCACCCTGAGCACGTGACAGAAGTGAAAGGGTCTGGAGAAGCATGGAGAACATTATGCTGCCTGTCACATCATTCAGCATGAGCAGTTTGGTGGTGGGTTAATGATTGTCTGGGGAGGCATATCCATGGAGGGTCACACAGACCGCTACAGGTTGACAAAGGCACCTGGCCTGCCATTAGGTATCAGGATGAAATCCTTGGACCCATTGTCAGACCCTATGCTGGTACAGTGGCTCCTGGTGCGACAATTCCTGGCCTCATGTGGTGAGAGTATGCAGGCAGTTCCTGGAGGATGAAGGAATTGATACCATTGACTGGCCATCACACTTTCCTGACCTAAATCCAATAGAACACCTCTGGGACATTATGTTTTGGTCATAATCCACCAGGTTGCACCTCAGACTGTCCAGGAGCTCAGTGATGCCTGGTCAGATCTGGGGGAGATCCCCACAACACCATCTGTCATCTCATTAGAAGCATGCACCGATGTTGTCAGGCATGTATACAAGAACACAGGGGCCATACAAAGTGCTGCATACAATTTTGAGTTGCTGCAATTAA
>NW_024386518.1:0-12241 GCF_016835505.1 Polypterus senegalus
TTTTCTTTAAGCTAATATATTTGCAAAACTGTTATTGCTAGGCATGAGGTCGTAGAGTTTTTCCACAGGGTTTACATTCATTTTATGTTTTGTTACAAATACTGCACTACTTCCGTAAACGTCTCATTTAAAAAGAGCAGACAATGTTTGTCCCATATTGTCGGCAGTTCCACTGTATGGCAGCTGCCCCAGCTTTTGTCACCTGTGCATCACTTGCCTTTTCTGCCGCAGCTCCAGTAAGTCTGGGCATTGGGAGATAACTTCAGGTAATATCGCTTTTGCATTTAAGTATGAAATTTTTTATACAGTATTGCCTGTTTAAAACGAATAACCCTTTTGAAATGTTTGGGCTGCCCTTTCTGAAGAATCTCAACACTGATGGTTTTTATTTAAAGAATAAAACAACGAGCTAATCCTCCCCCCCCTGAAGAGAAATCTCTAAACTGTAAAGTTTAGTACAGACGTCGAATATGGTTAAAAAATTACTCGCGGAAATAAATTTTAAAAATCTCTTAAATTAAAAGGTATGCGTTATTTCACGGCGTCTTACTCATTTATCTCTCGAAACATATCAATGAATATATAATGAACATAAATGCGTTTTTAATTCTGATTGTAATTTCTCAGTTCTAATCCAGTTTATGCAAAACTATTTTCTTTTTATTTATTTTATCATGTTGTTTCATTATTTCTTCTTCATTACTTTTTCTGTATGTAGATTAATGTAGGAATTATGAGAGTGTGGAGGAATGTTAAAAAAGAAAGAGGCAGGACATTACCACTCAATTTCTTCAAGAAGTTCCAAAATGAACTTTGCACGCTGCTGAGACAAAACCTGCACATTCAACAATGATTTACCACCAGGCCCATATGTGCTTTTGTATGCTGATGGAGTCTTGTTAATAAAATACCTGGATCTGCAAATAATTTTATACTGCAAGACTACAAAAAATGAAATTGGCAAACAATTTAACAGAATAACATTCTTCATCTGCCCAGAGGCTGAATACAATAAATTAGGTAGGTTCAGAATCAATTACTATTTAAGTATTTGTGTATATTTAATTACAAATCACAGAACAAAAGGGTTATTTTAAAAGTTAATTGTTTTGTAAATAGTAGCAAAATAACTTATACAGTTTGATGGGTTGATCAATTCCTAGTTATGCACAACTTGTGACAACCTGTTTAAAATGTAAAATTTACATTTTTTGTAGTTTTAAGGATGTATCAAAGTATGTTTATTACTAAATGACTATCAAGAAAGAAAATAAATATTGTGGTTTTAGTGATTTATTTAAAATATATGCATGAGAATTTGAGCATCTTGTACATTATTAGTGAGTATATATACTCAACTGTTTTAGGATACAATTCTGCATTTTTAGTTGGTGGTTAACTTTTAATTATTTAACTAATATTTTTGCAGAAAATGACAGTAGTGATCCTGAAGAAGTGACTATTCATCCAAAACATAAAATAGAAGAGGACTCTCTCAATGATACTGTGGGAAACAATGAATTAATCAATCAATAGGTTTATTCATTCATAATCAGCACAGCTAAACCTTTCATAGTGAAATGTAGTGTAAGTAGCCTTAAAATAAAACAGTTGTCATAATGTTTCACCCAAATGTTCTGTATAAACAGCTAACTAGCAAGTGCATTGTGTAGAAACCCAGTTACTGTTTTAATTTGTAATTATGTTTTTTTTTTTGGAATTCACTTTTATCTTCCAGCTTTTTGTCCACAGCTCCCCCAGGGAAAAAAATGAAAATCTAACTGCAAGGAGTAAAGATGTGGTAAATCTGAAATGTTTGTTCATGCTTATCCTGTGTATACGGTTTAATATTTTTTTCTTATCTTTGATTACTTTACTCTGATATACTTTACTAATACATATACTATCTACCTTACTGCTTCGTGGTGACACTAATAATATAATTTTACAGCAATCTTTTTTTAAAAGGAATTTAATAACCTTTTGCACTAAAGATAAAGAAAAAGTTGGAATTTAATTGTCTGTCCACACCAGGATTAGAGGGGATGGATTAGATTGTATTCCATTCAGTGCTGGTTAGAGATCTGGTGTTCAAATAAAAGAAGAGTCTTTGTGATTAATTTGGATGATTTTTGAGAAAGGCCTGGAGTTTTCAAAGAGATGGTTTTCATCCTGACTAGAGAGGATCTTTTAATTTATCTGAAAATATGACAGCAAAACTACCTGGTGACTGATCAGAGTTCATCCCAGGACACAGCCTCTTATCATACAGGCCTTGTTTATCCCACTGTAACTTTCTGAGCTGGTGCCTAAATTCCTGCTATGGGGCATTTTTAAATTAGCTACTTTAGCAAAATCTAAATGAATTAATACTCATATTATAAAGAGCACAATTAGACCAAAAGTTATAAAGAGATCCTCCACTAGGAGTAACTGCATTAGTAACAATTTCAGTTAAAACAAAAAATATAACAGTAGTTTAAAACCATGTTTGCAGTTTAAAATGCAGGTTGCTACAAATTCTCACTGACTGAATTGTTGTTTTCATCTCCTCTGTTGTTAACTGGCCATAGTTCAACAATTAATCAAGGAACAGATAGTGCTGAGCTCTGTTTATCTCAATACGTTTTATGTACTCATTATATAATTAGAAAAGTTGTAATTGCATTTTACCTGGAAAACTTGACACAAGCTCAGTGTCTGCATTAAGTTAAAAGTGCTGTACAAAAATGAAATTTTAATTGAATTAAAATACAGTATTAGAAAATTTACTGAACTGTGCCTGTTGTGTTTGTTACTTTAAACTTTTTTGATTTTCAGTTTCTGTTTTAATAGATGTCTTTGATTAATCCTGTATCAAATGAAAAGCAAAATATGGCAAGCACATCATCAAAGGATGTTTCCCAAAGCCACTAGTGTTAGTATGGGTTCACATTGTTACAGGTATTATCAACAATGCTACCTATATAATTTCCGTTGAATATGTTGTGAACAAAGTATTTATAGTATCTCAATTGTTATCAATTTACATGTATTAATAGACACAAATTAAAACTTTTTTTCTTTTCATTATTTAGAAATACCACTTAAAGTACATTTGCAAACAACAATTTAAAATTAGTAATGTCTTTAATGCATGCCTTAGGACTCAAATCATCTTCAAATGTAACATTCAAATAAGAGGATACTCTTACAAATGTAATAAAATATTGTAAATAATCACGTTTTCTATTGATTCTAGACAAGAACGGTCATTCAGCCCAACAAAGCTCGCCGTCCTATCCATTTAACTCTTCAAAAAACACATCAAGTGATTTTTGAAAGTCTCAAAAGTCCAACTGTTTACCACACTACTTGGTAGTTTATTCCAAGTGTCTGTGATTCTTTTTGTAAAAAAAAACTTCTAATGTTTGTGTGAAATTCACCCTTAACAAGTTTCCAACTGTGCCCCCGTGTTCTTGATGAATTTATTTTAAAATAACAGTCTGATCCACGACTAATTCCCTTAATTTTAAACACTTCAGTCATGTTCCTCTTAATCTCCTTCTCCTTAAACTGTAAGACCCCAGCTCTTTTAATTTTTCCTCATAACTCATCCCTGTAGCCCTAAATCAGCAAATCACTTTCTCTGGACTTTTCTAGTCGCTATGTCCTTTTTAAATTTTTATTAGTTTATGTAGTAGTGTCACATTAGCCAGATTGTTACTTATGGGCAAAGTAATAATAAATGTAATTATTTAAAATTCTTACAATATAAAATAAATAAGATAAGAAGAACAACGTAGTAGATTTCAGGGGGATGTCCAGTTTGTCTATAAGGCAACATTTTGAAATTCATCACTTTTACTTTGATCCTTTATCTCAATATGTAATTGCTTTCTTTATTTTCCAAGAACATATACAGAGGTTTACGCCCAATTCTATTGAAGTGATACTAGTAGCTCATCAGGAAGATAAATTTTGCTCACAATGTTGTTTGGGTAAGTTTCTGTGGTAACACTTTCTTTTCCCAGTCTGAATAAATGTAGTTAATATGGTATTATTGTTATTTAATAATGATTTAATATCTGTTTCATTTATATGTTCTTTGAACAATCATGGTTTTCTTTTAAATTAATGTGTGTGTTTTATAGTCTGTCAGCAATGAGTAAAATCTTGTTATATACTACAGATATTGTGGGCTGTTTCTTTTCATATACTTTTTCCTCAGTAGTTGACTTTACTGGTTATTTGTAAAAGTAAATTTTTTTTCTCCTGTTTTTATTTTTTGCATACAGTTTTTTAAAGACAAAATGTTAGTGTGGAAGACATCCTGGAAAATTTAGCTATGCAGATTAAGTCTGAAAAAGTCTCACGGTTCAATATAAACAGAGCTGACATTTGGGATGGAGCTCTCACGTGGTTTTGCTGTTCATCCTTGATCAGCACACACCATTTTAGTGAAATTCAGTGATAATACTGGCATGGAGAGTGGCATTGACACAGGAGGACCCAAGCAAATTTTTAGAACTCCCAATGCAACATCTTTAAGAAGAACATATTTGAAGGAAGGAACTGAAAAACTTGACCTATGTGCTGGTGAGTATTATGAGCTGTCACATCCTGTAGTGGACTGACATCTTGTACTGTATGATTTCTTGTCATTTGCCCAGTGTAGCCATTATATAATTGCATTAACTAAGCTGAAATAAGTTAATTTAAGCAATGGGTAGTTGAATGGATGTGGTGACTGGTTTGCACTTTGTTTTTGTTTTAGCATTTGATAATGATGAATATTTCATCATTGGTGAATGTCGCTGTGTCCATGGTTCATGGTGGTCCTGGGCCACAGTTCCTTCTCGAAAAACTTGTTCAACTATGTTTTATGTAAGGTAACTTTTCCCCTGATACAAAAAAATGTTTGTGATCCAGAAATACAGATGATGCTACAAAAGGTATTAGACTTTTATCTGCATTTAAGTTTTAAAGACTTTAAAAGCACAGTAATACAAGTAATCTTCTTCCACAGAATGTTTTAGTGTTTTTTGAAAATTGTATACTTCTTAATAGGATTGTTTGTGAGAAAACTAAACTGATATTTATTTCACTACAACAAAATTTTTTTGTTTGTCTAGATGTTTCATGCAAATATATAAGTAATATTATTTTGCAAGTATTGATTTTAATTACAAAAATTAATTGTTATGTAATACATGAGACCCTTTTTAATTTGAAAAGCTCTGTGTATATTTTGTTCCATTAGGCTAACCATACCAGATTGTGTCTCCTAGACCGCAAGGTAGTCAATGGGTGTGGGGTAATCGGGGAATAAATAGGACCCATCCCTGTTGTCATCAGTGTATTTGAGAATAAGTTGTAATAGTATTTTTCTGTTTTAAAGTTTTGGAACCGGACATGTCAAATATTTGATGCCGGTAGTGGCTATTACTAAATTATTTTAATGCCCCAGTTTCTAAAAGCAGTTAGATTTAAAAAAAATGTTCGATGGATAAAGCATATAAGAACCACATTAATATTTGTAAAACAAACTATAAAACAAAATATGTTTCTATAAATCTAAATGTAAAGAATTAAAAAAGTTGGTTTAATATTGGGTTTTTCAATGCTTAAATTTGTTTGGAAACTTTTGAATTAATATATTTTCATATTTTAAAAAAAGCATTCTTTTCTTTTGTGACTGCTATAATGTTACATTTTTTTATAACTTTGAAATAAATTAGATAAGTCATCGTCCTCAGTGGAATGTCTTAGGGTATAGTGGAGGTGCATGCTACAATGCTTATATAGCGGATGTCTTTCCATGTTATCAGGAGCTGATAAAGACAAAATTGTGAAGATTATCTGAAGTGGTATTTTTTCACCAGAAATGCTGCTTGTATTCAAGGTAAGCTGTAATAAATCTTATTTATAAATTCTAAAAGTTACCAAGATGAGGAAGTAGCTTTTTAACATTAAACTAGAGTGAACAAATGACACACTAGGGGGATTATGCCTCTGACCAGCATGGAAGTGTCTCAGAATTCCCCAGGAGGATTTGGAAAAGATATTGAAGATTCAATGACATTTGTCTAGCTGAGCATGTTGCCACCATGATTTTCATCAGAATAAATGTAATGAAAGTGAAATTAAGTAGTAGTTAATAGCTAACCCAAATTTTCATGTATTGTTGAGGAATGTGGCACATAAAATTTTACCACATGACTTTAGTCATATACTGTATAAACCAGCAGCAAAGAATATAGGGAAAATGAATAATCATGTCATTTTCTAACCCGTTAATTCAGGTGAGGGTTACAGGGAGGCCTTAAGCTATCCCAGCTAGAATAAGACAATAAGCAGGAACAAACTGTTGACAGGGCGCCAGTCCATTTCTGGCAATCTACACACACATACACTAACCACATCAAACACACACTAGAGCCAATTTAGTGTCACCAATTACCTAACCTATATGTCTTTGGGCAGTGGGAAGAAACCAGAGCACCACCCAGAGGAGTCCCAATCAGTGATGGGAAGAGCATGCAAAATCCATCGGAAGGACCCAGGACACAAACCCAGGTCTCCTTAGAGTGTACCAGCTCTTCCATGCCCCAAAATGTCACTCCTAAATGGTGACTGTTTTCAATCGCTTTTTATAGTGTGGCATTCATTTGAAGTAATAAAAATAGTACTACTAACATATTAATTTGCACTATAAAAGTATTATTTCTGAACACAGGAAATGTAAAGAAAAAAAAAAGTAAACCCTGTTTAGCAGCAAACATAGCAAAGCTAAAAGGGGAAATCCAAATGCTTGTTTTATTATCAGTGTGTATTGTGCTAGAAAGACTTTTTGGTTTCATTGCAACAGTGTATTTACATTGTAGATCTGTATGTTCATAGAAACCTTCTGTTGAATGTCAAAGATTTTTGGGAAAAAATATCTCATTGTGAGTGCTCCTCAGAAAATGGCAAAAGTGACACATTATAGTTTCTGTGAGAAATACTAAAACCAAGAAATGTGATCTGTACTCCTGAGGTTCTAGGAAACAGTGCAGATCTTATGGAAACATATCCTCAGAAGTTGACATCAAATACAGGTGTGTGTTGATGGTCATTAGTATGTGGTCCGTGTTTTTGGGCCAAGTTTTATGCTTCACCGAGATCATAATGTGACATGATTACATTCTCAAACCTGCCTAATCCCATTCATATTAGGGAGGAGGGTTGATGATTTATCTGCATTGTGTTCAGGATTTAATATATTTGTTTATGTGAACTATATCTTTGGTCTTCTGGCATCATCCTGTTTGTCCAGGTTACATTTTGGCAAATGTATCATATCATCAGGGCTTCTGCATTCCCTAAGCTGCTAAGCTATCCATAACATCTTATATAGTCATAACACTGATATGCAGTAAGGATGACAGACACTGACCACCTTCTTAACATGATGTACAGTACATCACAGTAATGAAATATCCTCTCTGAGTATGTCCTTCCTGGGCATTAAGGTGGTTTTACATTGCCTGGTCTATATTGTCAACTCAGTCTCTTGGTAAATGCATTTTATTTATTGTTTTCTAATGATCACCAATTTGTAATATTCAGAGTATGAAATAAGTGCTGTATATAAAACCATAATAACCTAATCTTTATTTGTATATGTTGTTTGCAGGTTCAAAGAAGGACTAGCCACACTAAATGTTCTTGAAGCAATGAAACAAAATCCATCAGATTCATGAAATACTTCTGTTTTTCTGAGAAAAAATAACAGCTGAAATTATAGAGAATCTTTTAAAGCTGAGTTTAGCCAGCCTGTAGCAACAGAAGACAAGAGGAACTGAGGATAGCTGCATACTGGGCAGACTACTTGTTAGATATTGAAGGTCTGAATTCAAGTATTGGAGAAAATATTTGTTTAGTATACTTACTGAAATATGTAATATTGTGTATAGTACATGTAGATTTTCACCTTACACAATTTATGAAAAACTACACTGAATGTAAGTGCAGCAGGAGACACACAAGGTTCTGTCCACAGGATGAGAGTTTGTATTCTGTGTGCCCACAAGTTTAGAGTACAAATCAGTCTCAATAATTTACTTCGATAAACACACAACTAAGATAAACCAATTAAGCAATTTCTGCTTTTTAACTTTAGCAATTCATAGGCATTTTTAGCTGGCTAGCAATTTATGCATATACTGTATTAATTAATGAATTTATGCCGTTATATGTTGTTTATTTCACCAACATAAACTAAAGTTGTCACATCTCTTAACCAACAAAGAAATAAGGGTGTGGATCTCTCAGGTGGTTCCAATTTATCATTAATGTTTAAAGATTACTTTTACTATGTGTTTTGGATTGATTAGATATTACTGTAATATTTTAATTAACACTGACTATTGTTTACAAAGCTTTATATACAGTACAGTATGACACCAATCATAGGTTTGGCTGCTATGCCACGTGATCAGGAATGGGACCAGCAAGAATAAATTATACAATGCAACAAAGCTGCTGACATTGGGGTTGACAGTATAGTGTTACTGAATCTGAAGATATTAATCCAGATATTAAGGAAAGAGGAAAAGGAAAAACAGTTTGATCAAACACATGCATATAAAATAGTTATGCTTATCTGTACAATTCATTTTTGTGTATTTAGCAACAAAATTAAATTTGATGCACATCATGCATTATGCTATACAAATGTATAATACTGGTTGAAACTGCTTGAAGTAATAACATCAAAGGACAACAGTGCTACAGATTCATTCTGGGTTTCATACTTCACAAAGTTTTAAACTTTAATAACGCATTCCAATAAAATGATTACATATTTAAGAAGCACAAACATGTTATATGAATTGTTTTGTTGTATGAATTATCTGCCTGCTGTTTAGAGACACTTATCATCTCACTGTGTTAAATAGTGTGAGTGATCAATATGTAACAACTAGGGTGGGCCAGAACTTTGTTCAATGATGTGGTGCTATGAAAAAGAGGGCAATGTGAATGAGTTACTTAATATGTGAAACAACTGATATTAACATGTGCTTATATTTTCTTAGGTAAAACATCATTTGCTGAACCATCTTTGGAAGATATCCTCATGTTCTCAACTGGTGTTTCCTCAATCCCACCAATCGCTTCCATCAAACAACAGTTAATTTCTTGCATAATGAGTCACCATATCCCATTGCTCAAACATGCACCAATTCTTTAAGCATCCCCATACATAAAACATATGATAAATTCAAATATCATATGAATTTTGGTATTTTAAACTCACCTGGATTTGGACAACACTAAATTCTGATATAATTAATGAAAGAATACCAATCATCATATATTTTTGCCAGCCCTGAACTTGCTCTTTTCATTACATTTTCCACAAAATTATACTATTAGCTATGTCAGTTATTATGTTTTGAACGTTTTTGGCTAATTTTACATTTAAAGTTGCTTGAGTTCATTTTGCAAACATGGACATTTTTTCTTTAATACCGAATAACCAGGATCTTCCATCAGTCATTTTTCACGTAATTTCATTTTGGTCAGTTGTGCACAGTTACATTTTGTTTGCAATTATGTTATTAATGATGTTAATTTTTCAGAGAAAGGAAATTGCTAAGTTTTATGTTTATACATATTTTGTGTAAATATAAATTTTACAATGTAATACTAAGAGCTTTTTTTATATTTCATATTATGTAATGTTTTAAACCATACTTTTGAAATAGTTTGACTTGAACCTTGTTAATGTTAGCTTCCTGAGATGTACCATTGAAGTGATCTTGTTGTTATTAAACAAACATTTGTAAAATTAATGTTCATTTTCAAATAAAATATGATGGTTGACTTCAATTTCCAGTTCAATTATAATTATTTTGGTAATCGACTTTTGAACAGAAACAGTCTATCCTGTTTAACCTTTCCTGACACTTACAAGTTCAAGAAACAAAACATTTAATTGTTTAACTACTGTCAACCTTTAATTGTACATCAGTAAAAAAAAAAACACAATATTTTACTACTACCACTATTCAAACTGCCAAGGTACTTATAGCTCACAATCCTGTTTAAGGATTTTATTACATCATTTAACATCATTGTAGCTGAACATCTCCAAAACAATGTATCCAATGCAAACTTGGACAATTGTACAAATCTCTGATTTCTGACTCTAAGGATAGCAGATTCTAGGCTGTGGAACAGGGTAGACATGTAAAAGAGTCCTTGCTCAGAAACATGGATTGCCTCAGGGACATTTTTCTGTCTCCAGCCATTTGCTCTTGTACAACAATGACTGCACCTCTACTGGCTTTGACTGTAAAACTTGTAATGTGTGATGATTATGTCATTCTATATGCCAGACTGCAGAAGCCACAAGAGCCATGAGAAAATATTAAATTTTTTGGGTAGCAGAGATAGTATACCTAAAAGCAGAACATACAAAACAAGTAAAGGGCCATTTTAAACTATAAACCATTGTTTTATTTTGCATTCTTTCCATCAGTAAAAACCGTGATATACCTTGTTGTACTTTTACGCTTCCACAGCTTTACTACTTAATACGACTTATAGAGAAAAAGTGAAAATGAAATTCTACAAATATTAGTTTTTAATCATGTGTTTATTGTATATTGTAAGTTATATTGTCACCATTTGCATCTACTGTTGAAAGATTAAATAATGTTTTGTCACTGTTGTCTTTTTATGTTATATTTGCAGCTGGAACACAGAAAATTCATAGCAACAAACATTTCATGGTTGTGAAGGTTAATTCAAATCAATTCAATTTAGTTTCAATTTGCAAGTCCTGTCTACAGGTGGTTTCTGGTACATGCTTGATGGTGCTGGAATAACTAATTTAAATTATGCAAGATCTAAAATGCACTCAGGAAAGAGAATACCCAAAATATATTTATTTAAATATAAAGTGTTACAATATTAGCTAAAATAAGATGAGAGAAGTAATAGTACTTTTACATCATGACATACAAGAAAAAACAAACCACATTGATACATACCTACAAAATATTCAGGTATTAAAATTTCTTTTAGCCTCAAAATAATTCTACAGCAGATTCTGTGAGTGAGTTTGTAAATTGTACTGCTGCTTTATGAAATCTAAATATTCTTGTATGGTTTCATCTCCACAATTGCAAATTTCCTTGCATTGTGTTGCCAGTTGACAAGCTTCTTCTGAAACAACGTATCCAAAGTTTCTTGATTGGAATCTAGACAAATAAATAATATGTTTAAAAGAAGAAAAAAAAGAATATATTCAGAAGTCTATACAATTAATTGAGTACTGTGTAGTCTAAACTTGAGAACATTCTTAAAAAGAATCATACAATTTTAAAATCTGTAACTCTTCCTCTACAAACTTAGCTCTTTACTTTTACTGATGATTAAAACAAAGAAAACTTAGTCCTGGCAAGATATTTTTTTTATATTTTCTAATTATTCTAAATTGAATTGAAACTGTCATTTACATATATCCATTTATTCATACCTATGTGGTAGGCTAAAAATCTCACTGGGAATTCCAGAAGGACAAGCTGACATCCTTGAGGGTCTAATTCGTGTTGGTTCCAGAGGTCTTTAAATTCATTCAAATCCTTTTGCATCAATTCAAGAAAAGCAAAGCGTGCAAACATTTATGCTGGTCTACCATTGAAATTGCCAGAATCTTTCAGATCCACCAGGACTTCCATCCAGAACTGTGACCTGAATGAAACGAAATGCAAGAGCTACTTAAATATAGCTTTGGATGCATTTTAATTGCGTTTTTAAATGGGTTTTTTTTACTGAGTAATAAAGCTTCAGTGAAGGCAATCAGTAAAATATATCACTGAAAAGGTTATGGACTGGAAAACTGCACGCAGTTACACATTTAAAATAAATCAAGTCTATGATGCTGGGGGCAAGCTGTTTTTTAACATTATTCATAAACATTTTGCAGTTATTAAGTAAGTTACGACTGCACTTACTATACAAAAATATATACACAAAATATTCTTACCGTTGCTTTCTGAAATGTGCCCACCAGGATTCTATTCTCTGATTCATTACAGAAGTACCATAAACAAAGACTAGCTGACCAGCAAAGTGGTCGTTTCCTTGAGAGGCAACGGCACTGCATTGCTGCTATCAAGGTGTTTTCGTTCCGCAATCGGCCTCAGTCTCATTGGTACAATCCCCAAATTTTAAAGCTATCTACGGAATTAGGCACAATGAAGCATTA
>NW_024386519.1:0-9304 GCF_016835505.1 Polypterus senegalus
TCTGTTATAATCCTTGGTCATAATGTGTCTTTGCATTATTGGCATCAACACCACAAATTGTATAATTGGGATGATTGCAAAACTAGTAATGATATCAGGTGGTCTTTCCTTCAAATTTGAAGCTTTGACAAAAAATGTAATTTAGTGTAGTGTGATCCAAGTACAACTAAAGTTTTATTTGTAAACTTCACTAACACGCATCACACACAGTGAATCTAGCTGTGTATTTTATGCAATCCATAACAACTCATAATATAATAGCTGAAAAGAACACTGACAAGATTTCTGCTTTGGAAAACATCTTTTGCTACAAGTCATGGCAGACTATAACCGTTGATAAAACAAAATAAGAGATACAAAAGGTGGAAACTAAGCAGCCTGAAGCTGCAATAAGCCATTTGTGGTGCAATAATGGGAAATGTCAAAACTTAACACACAATAGCTACTGTACATGAGACATGCAAACAGGCAATGTATTCTTACCCAAAGAAAAATAGTACCAAGTATCTGTAATAAAGTTTATTACTTCCAGTTTCCTTTTGTTATCACAGACATGTTTTAAAAATAAGGAAGACACGTTTTAAATCGAAACCTTTGCTACTTCAAAATGGAATATTCAGCAAATTATTGTGGCTTTTATTGATCCTCATTATGTGAGTTTGTATGGCTTTCTTTCATTTGTTTACTCTTTGTAATGACACTTTTTTAACCCCTTGTAAAACTCTTTGTGTTTACTATTTTGTATGAAAATGAGCTATAGAAATAAATGTTGTTGTTGTTTGCTTGCCCTTTGGACACCGTTTTAAACTGTAATGAATATTATGTGACAAATTAATATGTACTTTGACTGTGAAAAAAGAACTTACTAAACTTACCCCTCAATAGTGACTTACATTTAAAATACACTGGTTCAATACCAGTGACTATAATAATGCTGACAATGTATTATTTTAATATACCAGTTGTCTCATTTCTTTTTACATTTTTTGTTTTTCATAAAAATTTCCAGCAAAGATTTGCTCTGCCATGCATTAGTTCTATTTTATATATTAATGGTAATATTAAAGCTTGCTGAGAACAACTTCCTATGCCAGTGATAAAGAAGTTTCCTAATTTAATACCAACTCTGATTAAATACAACAAAGTTAACATGAATTTTCATTAAAGGATATAACACGATCATTAGATTCATAAAGATTGACATATGTATTTTAATGAGCAAATAGTGCAAATTAAATTTGCTCTTTAATAAAATAACACTTTTACAAACTACCTTTTTACTTAAAATATTATTTACTTGTATGTATTTATGCTCTAGGTATACATAGTAAAAAAGACCACTGTAACACACATTTCCAGGTATGTTACCACCATATAACAATGCATAATTAAATTCTGCGTGCAAACTAGCAATTTTACATAATAAGTGTTCAATCATGTGTGACAGTAATTGGTAATGCTGACTGTTACGGTCATTTTCAGTGATATATGACAGTTTTTAAAGAGCTGTTATTCCTAAAGAAAAATGAGTTGCCTGGGATATTGATCAATGATGGTGCACTGACTGAGAATTAATCAGTACTGTGACCCCCATTAACACATGGGCAGTCTACGTTATAGTCAAGTGCAAAGTAAGTGGCAGTTTGCCTAATTCCACTGAAGGCAACCAGCTGTTAAAAATGACTGCAACCAGCAAGGACAGAAAATGGATAGGCTGTTTGCTCAGAAGACCTCAGCTATAGAATAACTGGTTTGCAAGACATGATATAGTCAGTTTTGATGACTGCTTAATTTTTGCTTTCGAATATTTATAGAAATAAATACCAGTTTCTGAAAGTATTAGACTTTCAATAAATAACAATTTTAAAAGTATAAGTCTGATTTTAATACTTTTATTAAATTATAGTAGCTGAAAAAAAGTAATTCTCAATCTTATCATTAATTATACTTCATCATGTGTCATGATCTGTGCTTTTCAATAAGTTATTTCACAAATTTATTATATTTTATAGCATATTTTATGTTGATTATTGGATTTTGACACATACAGATTCCAAATATAGGGTTTGTTTATGTGTTTTTTGCACTTTACTTTAAAATTTAGGTACATTTTTTAAAATGTGTTTACTTTTTACTACAACGTCATTTTGTCATTTCTCTTGGATGGCAGCATTTTGTGGGTCCTGTTGTCATGATGCAACCTGCTGGGTGTGTGTTTTCAGAGGTTGTGACCCTGACCGTGTTAGATCAAAGGTTCAAAGGTTAGCTTGTAGTTTGCATATAAGCTGTAAGAGCCAATCTTAGAAAGTTAAAGTTTTCAGTTAAACTCATATTAATGTTTGCTTAATTTCAATAGAATGTGCATTTCTTTAATAGTCATAGACAATGGTATAGTCTTTTCCCCCATAAGTTAGTAAGAGATAGAACTTTCTTGCTATAACTAAGATACAGTGTGTTAATTGTTGTTTAGAATCGGTCCCAGTATACAGGGTAAAAGACCCGTTTTCAACTTAGAAATGGGACAGGCATTAAGTTTTCTGACCGTTTTGAAATGGTTCAGAAACATTTTGAAGTATTTTGAAATGATTTGAAATGCAACAAGACTTAAGCTTTGAACAGAACTTTTCTTAACAAGAACTTTTCTATTTTTTGATATTTCAATTTTCTCTTTTTTGCGTGAACAGTTTTACTTTGAATTTTGACTAAAACATTTAAAAATGAAGAATATTTTGTCTGTGAAATCATCTCAGCATGTCAGGCTTTTGCTGAACTTTGGTAATTTTGGGAAAACGCAGCTACATAAGTCTTGAATCGTTGAGTTAGACCAGGGGTGGGCAATGTTGGTCCTGGAGAGCCGCAGTGGCTGCAGGATTTTGTTCCAACACAGTTTCTCAATGAGAAGTCAATTATTAGTGATGAAACACTTATTGCTCAAGTGACATTTTGATGCTTCATTTTAATGGTCTTGTTGTTAAGGTTCCCCACCCTTAACTGCTTATTTCAATCTTAAACAGCTGCATTCACTATTTTAATAGCTCCTTATTAACAATAAGATATAAATGACAAAGCAGGCAGAAGTTCTCCATCTAGCTTGTTTCCTTTTACATTTGTGTGTATTCATCATGCACTGTTTGATTTAATAAAACAGTTAATAGAAAATATGATAGACTGAAAACAGTCCTTTTTAGGCTTCAAATCATTTGGATGATATCCTACGATGTAAGAACCTTACACTGCAGAGCAACAAACCATAAAATTAAATAAGGTCTGAGACTGACAATGACTGGTTTCTAATTAAACAATTGGGTTGGAATGAAAACCTGTAGCCACTGTGGCTCTTCAGGACCGACATTGCCCACCGCTGTGTTAGACTGTTGCTATTGGTGCCTTTCTGCTTAATGAACACCTGCTATTCATTTTATGATTTTGATTGTGTTTTATTTTTGATGAAGGAAGCTTTTTTGTCCTCCTGGTTTCTGATCTGTTGCTTTTGGTTGTGACTTCTGATTTTTTGAATACGTTCCCGGTTTGTTTGCAAGACAGGACTAATTTTCCTTTCTGACTTTGGCATGCTTTTTGACTTCTGCCAGTCCTTACATAAAACAATTTTAATGTTTATCTGTGAGGCTGTACAATTTTTTCATGCTTCCTTTCTAGACAGTCATGTAGCAATCTCTCTACCAGATAAACTAAAAATTCAATATACAAAAATACAGTTTCTAAAAGTCTCCAAAACAAGAACCGAAGACTCCAATCAATAGTACAATGAGGTCAAAAGCCAAATACTTCCAGGACTGTATATCCCCAAAAAGTTCTCTCCTGAAGTGTTAATACACACTTTAATCTAAAGTTTACAACTAATTATTAACCTAAATGACAGGCAAGGTTGAATGTCCTAGTGAACACAAGCAGATTTGCAAGTGTTTACATTTGGGAATAAGAAGAACTATCAAGAATGTCAGCAGCTTTGGTATAAAGAAATTGTACCTTTATTCCCATTACTAGGACTGAGAAATACATTGTAATTAAATATGTTTTTAAAAATACATTGGTAAGTTTTGATTAAGCACTTAATAGTAAAAGGGTATCTTTAGGGAAGTTAAAGCTCCACATCATCATCAAGGGGGGTTTGGAGCAGAATGTTTTTTAGGTCAGATGCCCTTTCTGATGCTAAATTACTTTAATCACCTTCTATGAGTCACAAGAGGGATGGTGACCCAATTCTAACCCCAGGTCATGGGTATAATACACATTACTAGAACTATACCAAAATCAGGACCACACAAATTTCTTTTCCCTAAGTTCTTACTTTCATGATGCTGTTCAAGCATTAGAATCTAAGAAAGCTTTTCCTTTGAGTGGTCAACATTTGGGGACTTTCTTTGCCTACTGATTTTTATAGTCGCAGAGGTGCACACTACCCTGCCAGGGGAAAAGCTGCATATGTAGCCAAAAATAGTGGATCCTAATAAGAAACACTGGGAATGGTTTAAAGGAATCAAAACAACAGAAAAAAAAAAAAAAATGTCATAAATAACATACTACTATGTTTTTATCTGTGAAAGTAATTGAGAGACAGTAACAAATGTGAATTCAAATTTAACACATATACAGAGCAAAAGAAAAGAAGAAAATAAGTCAACCACGATTCCTGACAATAGTAGCCATCATTAAACTTTCAAAAAATATTGCCTCAAAAAGGAAAAAAAGCCTATTTTGTTTTTCAGTAAGTTTGACCAGAAAAGTCAGTATTTTACCTCACTACAATGCCCTGTTTGCCTATAGATCGTTGTGCTATGACTTCACACATCAGTATGTGCATGGCAATGACTAGTGACGAGTGAACCCATGAAGTTTGCTGTGCTGTGAGTTCAGTGAATCATGTAAATGATCAGGCACTTAGCCAAACTTCGTAAAATGCATTGAAGTCATGGGATGGAGAAACTAAACTAGTTTTATAAACAAGAATTATAAACGAGCTATGGTCTTTAAAGTGTCCCTGAGGCTAGGGAAGCATCTGGCAACAATGCTAAACTGATTATTGGAGCCAAAAATATGATCTGAGCCACTGTGTCTCAAACAATAAAAAGATGCAGACGAAATGAATACCACAAACAAAATCAATAAACAGCCACAAACTAGCAATAAGCAAATCAAATATAGATCATCGACTGACAGTTTTTACTTTCTTTTGCCAAAACAGAAATGGAATCTAAATGTATTTCTTGTGCTAAAGGTTTTTTTAAAATCACACATTTGGTGTCCTATTTTATGTTTAGGGACAGTTTTGAAATGTAATTATTCATTTTATCATTCTGTTGGTAACATTATTTGGGTCTATTTTGAAGTAATTGCTTGTTGCAAGTGCCATGCATCTTGCATGGTTATGGCTATGTTGTATATGGTTACTGTGCCCATTTCCAGTCGTAATGCACCTAGCTGCCCTGCAGAACATGGCAGCATGCTTAGTATGCATCTGAGTGAAAACAAACACACTGAAAATTAGCAATAGCTAGGCCAAATGCCCACCTATGAGTTTAAGGTCCTTTTAGTTTAAATTTATTTAGCTTTTGTTATTTTTCACCACAGCATGTTATCTGACAAAGCTTTTGCTACTCCATAAGCTTCTTCCATCTCTGTGTTATTTAGCACATTCAGAAAAATTAAATGAATGTTCATTATAAGACTTTCTTGGGCCTAATCATAAACAATTTTCCATTTGTCTCTAATTTGAAACATGGAGGACTATTTTATTAATTAGTCACTTTAATATATTGTTGTTGTTGTACAATTTTCGTTAGCACTAGAATTACCAGAGCCTACAAAAACTCATAACTCCAGCCCGCCTAAACCTTTTGTCTTCTAAATGTGTCGATAAGCCCAAGCAGAAAGCAGCATGCTATACCATCCCCCCCACCGCCTCAGAACGGGTAAGAAGTTCTCCTAGTTCCTGCCTCGATTGATTATCTGGGAGTGAGCTACCAGTGAGCTAGTTATGTGTTTGTATTTTCTTGTTCTTGTAATAATTCTTGCAGCTGCATTTTGGATTAACTGGAGACTGTATAGAGAACAGTTTGAACAGCCAGTGAACACAGCATTGCAGAAGTCTGCAGAACTCTAGTTCTCTACTAGAGATAAATGAATTAATTAATTCTCAGAATCTGTTTATTTAGAAAGCGCCTTCATTTCCTAACATTTTAAGATGGAAGAAACATGTTTTGGACAACTTTGTAATATGCGTTTACTAGAGTCAAAGATAACTCCTAGATTGCGGCTGATTCAGTAAAATTAATTGGGATTCCAACTGAGTTAAATGATGACAAAATACTGTTGTGATCAGGCTCATTCCTCCAACAATTAACATCTCTGTTTTATCGGTATTTAAAGACAAGTAGTTCTCATTCATCCACTCCTTTAATTCACTAACACAACTAATTAAAGACATCTGAGAAACTTCATTTGATTTAAATGAAAGGTATAACTGGATGTCAGTACTGAGCCCTGCGACACCATATTGAACTTCTGTGTATAATGATGGAGTACTGTCCGCACATTTCTGTACATATTGGAATCGATTTGATAAATAAGAACTAAACAAGCGAGCACAGGGCCTGTAAGCCCAACATAATTTTCTAGCCTGTGCAGTAAATAGAATGGTCAATGGTGTCAAATGCTGCACTTAAGTCAACAACATAATTACCGTGGAGTTTCCTTCATCAGAGGATATCAGAATGTCATTTACAACCCGTGTTAGTGCCGTTTCTGTACTATGACCAGTGCGAAAACCAGACTGGAATTTCTCAAATAAACTGTAATGCGTACGGTAATGCATGTAATACTGAACACAAAGTACCAAGAAAGTTCAACAAACTACTAAAGCAACCGAGGAACTTAATTATTGTAGAGAGCCATCTCAGTAACCATTTGTACAGACTTCTGCAAAAGTTATTACTAAGTGAGATACTGGTTTGTACCTAGGTCCTCCAGATGTTGCGTCCTATCACATTGAATTGAAAATCAAAGATAAAATAATGAAAATTTTGTAATATTTCGCTGCGGTGAACACTTTAGGAACCACTGCTTTAATGAAAGGATTAAAGTAATCACTACAGCATTATTTAAAAAAAAAAAAAAAAGCGGTGTAAACTTATGCTACTTGTAAGTTAGATTTTTTTCAGTTTTAGTATCTCAGTCACGTTCACACTCTCCCCACCACCCCAACCCCAATCTGACTGTAACTAATAGCACTAGCAAAAATTCACACCCGATCTGATGCTGTTCATTTTCAAATAATATTGCGCTAATGCGATGATGTTTTCTGATTGGTACTTACAGGTCATAAAATGATTTCTTCAAAATGTCATATATATTTGTCTCTTTCTTTTTTTCCCAGTGCTGCGTTGACATCATGTACCAGAAGGCGTGAGCTTATTCAGTGCGAGCAGAAGCTACAAGCCTGATCTGGCGGCGATGAACACACTTGTATTGTCACAAGGCGCAGGTCCACTGATAAAATTAGAGTGTTCTTGGCTCACCTTGCAGAGGAACTTCGTTGTCGCTTCTTACAAGAAAAGACGATGGATAAAGCAAAAAGAGGTTGCAACATCAACAAGCTTTTGTTCCAAGACCGCTCTTCTCCCAGGAAAGCAAACTCAGTCAGTGTCAGAGCGCCCTTCAGTGTAATAGTAACCACAGCACAAACAGAAGTGTGTACATTGCAACAGGCACACATGTAAATGTAGGAAGGAAGGTCCTTGGGTGTGTGGGAACTGTTAACATTTAAATTTGATGATTGCATATAGTGCGGAACTGACCGCTCTGTACTATTCTTTCCTCTGCATATTCTGGAGTACAAAAGAAACACCACTATGCATACAAAATGTGGAGACTGGGCAAGATCAGGAAAAAAAAACACAGTCAGTGATTACAACTGCAAGGTACGCAAATGAATATGAATAATATGAATAATGTTGCATCAGTGCCACAATGTTTTCTTAAATATACTATACATGTCCACATGATCATCATCATCAAGTTCTCCAATGAGAACCCTGAATACAATAAGGACTGATTGAGGTCATTTATATTAGGTAGAATGCCTAGAGGGGGCTGGGCGGTCATGTGGCCTGGAACCCCTGCAGATTTAATTTTTTCTCTCCAGCCGTCTGGAGTTTTTTTTTTGTTTTTTCTGACCTCTCTGGCTTACTATTATTTTATATTAATTAGTGTTCCCTTATTTTAATTTTTATTTATTTTGTCTTTTTTCTCTTTCTTCATCATGTAAAGCACTTTGACCTGCATTATTTGTATGAAAATGTGCTATTTAAATAAATGTTGTTGTTGTATACGGGTCATAAAATGAATTATTCCAAATATCACATATACCTATGTGTCTGTTTTTTGTCAGTGCGGCTTTGACATCATTAGCCATAAGGTGCATACTAATTCAGCGTGAGCAGGAACACTCAATAAAACTGAATAAAAAAATTCAAGTAAAAATGAGATACGAATAAGGCAGATTTACCAGCATTTGTGTGTCAGCTTTTATCCCTCCAGATCAGAGAATTTCCAGATTCATTGTCTCAAAACACCAATCACATCTATAGTTATTTCCAGTTTCAGATAAAAACTAACAGCCTCAGATCTGGGGTGGGTGTTGCATCATGATGATGAGAGAAGAAAAAAAGGGTAACTTTTTACAAGTACTTATAAATTTACACAGGCTGTTACAGACACAAATCAAATATATGTTTTTACTGTATAATATTAACAATAAGAGCAGCTCTCTACTCAAAACGGTAAATTTTGGGAGCTGGTTTCAAACACATAACCTCTGGATAACTCAGCAATTCTTGTCACTGCACCACGAAGCTGTCGATTGCACTTGTACATTTTGTGAAAGTGTTTATTTGATATTTGACCATCATCCTTCACACAGTATACAGTTCATGTCTACATTGTGTCATTTATTACTAAAACATAAAAAAGTTTTTGTTATAACAATGTGTTTACATTGTTTGTCGTAGTCACGGAACACACATGAAATCATTTCCCCTATACAACTCTTAGGTAGCTGACTCCTAGATAATCATGGCTTGAACTGGGGGAACTTCTTGCCTGTTCTTGCGGCAGTTGGGGGTGGTATAGCAGACTGCTTGGCCTTACCATTTACAAGACAAAAAGTAGTGCGGAGAGGTGGTTTAGGATTTGTTTTGCTCAAATGAATCCCTTGTTTTTAGGTAGTATCTTTCCTTTTCAATAGAAACTGATGAAAGGTTTTGGCTTATACATTGTTGCCTTTGAC
>NW_024386520.1:0-22798 GCF_016835505.1 Polypterus senegalus
TTTTTAATGTAGCCTTCACCATTATGCGTTCTATTATCACCGTTATTTTTAAATATGATTCACTGTTACAAAAACATTAAGAACACAAATGTGATAACTATCTCTATGAAGTGCTTAAAAAAATGATATGCTCCAAATTTCAAATGCATTAACCCAAATCCCAATGTTACTTGTATGCATTTTTGACTTGTTAAGTATCTCAGAAACAACGGCATGGGTGCTTTTGAGATTTACATATACTAAATTCATGCTTTTTGTTCAAAACTTGGAAACTGAGACCAAAGACATTTCAAAATAACAGGCAGAAGAGGACTTTATCGGGCAAAACAAAAATAATATGATTCTGCTCTATATTGGCGAACTTTAACTCAAAGTGATTTGAAGTTTATGATATTTACAACTGCTTACAGATTTTTAAATTTTGAGGGCGGGACAAGTTAAGTCATTTGTTCAGAAGCCACATTTCGGCATTGTTGGGAGTTTAAATGAAACCTTGAGGCTCTAAAGGGAATTCAATTATCAAGTTTGGGCGTTGTTAGCTCCACAAAACTAGCAAAGTAGTGCTAAAACTAGGTGAACAAAGGAGAAGTCATGCAAAAAATTTTAATACAATTTACTGAAGACCCGATTAGCAACAACTCAGCAACAAATTAAAACTCTCCTGACTGTTGGTATTTCAGAACAGTGCAGTCAGACAATCTCACATTATATTTTTATCAATGGAAACATTCAATTATCTGGGGGTGTTCAGAAAAGTAATGGACTGGCAACACTGCAAGTGATCTGAACGCTTGTTTGTCCTTGATAGACGCGATATCAGTCCTCCATAGCTCAGTGCAGGTTTCAACTCCTTCCGTTACTACGTGATTTTTGTGACTGCTATTGCGGTTGTTTTTGGTTGGTCTTGCGCAAAATGGAACAGCGGAATTTGGAGCAACGTTGTGCCATTAAATTTTGTGTTAAGCTTGGAGAATCGGCAAGTGGACGTTTGAAAGTTAAAAAGGCCTATGGGAACATTCTTTATCCCGAGCTCAAGTTTTTCAGGAGGCCTTCAACCGAAAACCAATGCAAAACATCGACGTGTGAACACTCTTGTGAGATCAGACCGTCGTTTAACATTAAGAATGTTGAGTGAAAATTAATTTGAACAGATTTACGTTCATCAAATTTTGACTGAACATTTGCTAAAGCGAAGGTCTGTGCCAAAATGGTGTCGAAAACCTCACAATTGAGCAGAAGGAATGAAAAACGCATTCCTGCTGGTTCCCCAGCCCCTTTATTCACCTGACCTCAGTCCGTGTGACTTTTCCTTTTCCTAAACTGAAAATGTCCTCAAAGGACGTCATTTCAGACTTTAGAAAACATCCAAAAGATGTACGGACATGTTGAAGACCATACCGGTTGAAGACTTCCAGTAAGAACAACGTCTCCATCGTGTGTAGCTGCCCAAAGGAACTACTTTGAAGGGATAACATTGACGTTTGAAAAAAATAAAAACTTTGGAAATAAAAATCAGTCTCATTACTTTTCTGCCACACTCTCGTATCACATAAAACATTAACGATTTATTGGTTCTCTCAAAGCAGTGCACACAGATAATGCTGATGAACCACTATATTTTGCTATTCTGAAAAGAATATAATTGTATGCTGGCCTTTTCAATATGTATACAACTCAAAAGCAGTTCTGGTATTAACAATAGAGATAATATTTTATACAATCTTTCCAGCAAAGTGATTAGTGGTTTGGAGAATAATGAAAATTAAAAAAAAAACTCCTATAAATATGCAACATGCAGTCTATATCTCAACATTCTAGACCAAAGAGCTCTAAAACAAGCACAGATCTATTGTGCCTTGTTTGAAAATGGACTTAAACTTGTTTCTTCATAATAATGAGCAAAATGTACAAGTTTGATATTTTGGATAAAATCCACTAAACTAAATTTAAACCCAAACAAAAATGGCAACAATTTCCAAAAAAGCAAAAACAAATCAAATACTTTTGACATGAAATATTGCCTACCAGTGAAACACTCATACTTGCTCTCTCATATGAAAGACAGTCACTTGCTAGAGATGCTGATCTCACTGAGCATTCACTGTTAGTGCTAAGGCCTAGTTGCTCGGTCTGCATCCCTTGCATATCTACAATGCGAAGTAAACAGTAGGCTGTATGTGGACAAGGTGGGTGCAGAAAATTCTAAAAAAACAAAAACTTGTTGAAATCCCACCTCCAAGGTTAAATTTCTTCACATTAAGAGTAAACTGGGATGAGAAGTCTAGCAAAATTACAGCTACAAAAAAGTAGCCACATTGAGATCTTTCAAGCAAGGCATTAAATGATGAGCAAAGCTTAATGTGAGACCAGTGCTGCCAGAATAGAGTCAGCTCCTGATCTTTAACTGGATTAAGCATGTTTAAGAAGGTAATGTTAGTTTATTAAATAATGATTTCTACTGCACTGATTTTTGATCAGTATGCTAAAAGCAATAGCATTTTAAATTCTAAAATTCTTTTTGATGACTGCATGATACTGTAAACATGAAAATGAAGAAAATTTTGCAATTGCAGCTTTAAAAAAGGGTTTACTGAGATTTTAACAATTTTAAAAAAAGTAAGAGCCATGTGCAGTTTATGGGGCATCCAGAATAGAGTGTAATTTCCCTACTAATAAATTAACATTGAAAAATGTAATAAATAAAAATAATGATTTAATTTGAATGTAGGCAAAGCATGGCAAATTAATTCTTTGAAAAGATTGACTTAAAAATAAAGATTTTCTGCAAAACTAAGAGCAGAGTTTATTTAAAATGACACACTTTTTAATAGTAAGAACTCTAGCAGATTGGGGAAAAGAAATTCCCCCTAACAGGGGAATTTTTATTAAATTAACTTAAAATTAAACAAAGAATTATTAATTTAAGAATGGGTGCCGGAACTGGAAAAATTTTTTTCTTTTAGGAAATTTCTGGGTAAATTATTTTAGTTTTAAAGGGAGTATGTACTTCCATGCCAAAAACCTCTTGCGGTTTACTTCAAAATTTTGTAATAATTTTTTCTTTTGGAAAAAAAGGATAATTTTAAACCAGCAGCCAGTAAGTTAGAATTAATAGGGTGTTTTTTAGTGAAATGCCAAACCTGCAGGGGTTTTTGTATTTTAATTTTCAGGTTTATTCTTTAATCTGTTATTTTAATTTTTTGTTCCTGTACCCCTTTCCTCTTTTTCCTCTAAAAATTTTCTTTTCTACTTTTTATTTTTGGGTTTGATTATAGTTGCCTCTAATTTAGTTTATACATTTTGAAAAAAAGGCAACTTAGACATTAGAAAATTGGGGGGGGTAATTTAGCCCCCCACCCGGGTGTCCATCATTTTTCAAAGAAAATCGGTGGTTTGAAGCCTTAAATCTTCTATTTTAATATTTGTTACTTATTCCATTCATCTCTTTTTAAAAAATTTATTTTGTAAAATTTACCTTAAAGTTTCAGTTTCCTATTCTTGATGACCATTTTTAAATAAATTCGATAAAGTACTAACCTTAAATTTTTTAAACTTCAAAGGGCACCATTCCCCAAACAAAGGTCAGCCCCTTTTTTTTCCTCAAAATCCCCCTGTGATTTGGAAACCAAAAGGCTTTCTCACAACTTTTGCTTTCCAATGCCCTTTTTTAGCGGGGAAAAAAAACCCAATTTCAAATCCCTACAGTGCTTTAAAGGTTCAAAACCCTACCTATTTACCCCAACCACCTATATCTAAATTCTTAGCTTCTTAACTTCAACATTTAAGTTGTTTTCTTAAACTAAAACTAACTTTTTTAAAACCCTTCCTCATAATTACCTAACCTTTCGCCCTTGGTGTTTCCTACCTTTTTTCATTCCTTTTTACTACCAAACTGACATTTTTTTACTCTACCTTGTGCAAAAGGGTGTATGCTACCTCCTTCTGAAATGATAAACTGATTAAATTAAACTCTAACCCACCTTCTTGAACTCTAAAATTAAAGTTTTTACTTTATTCCTATCTAAATTTTATTTTACCCAAATTTCCCCGCCCTTGGGTTTTAAACCATTTACTTTGGAAATACTTTGATTCGGACATATTTCTCTCCGTTCAGCCTTCTCAATCCTTCTAAAATTCCTGAACCCCCATTTTTAACCCACCTATCTTTCATTGGAAACCTTACCAAGCTTTTCTTAAATTCCAAAATAATAATATAAATAAATTTATGACCCTTGTTCCTCATTAAATTCCCAAGTTAGTAGGTTCCCCCCCTCACCCTCGGGCTTTCGGGTCTCCTTTCTGCCAACTCTAAAACTTACCTTTAACCTTCCTTAATTTTCCTTTCTTGTTAAGCTTACAAATTTTTTTGATAAAATAATATATGAATATTTTTTTCCATCCTTTGAATCTCTCATACATGTTTTAAAATACCCCCTTTTTGAACCCACTTTACTCCTTAAAACCAGTATTTTTCCTCCTTTAATTTTCATTTTTTTCCCTTTTAATCTGAGCTTACCCTATAATTTAAATCCCCATCCCTTTTATAGTAGATTTGATTTATCCATTCCCCTTTTTGGGAATCCCCCAGAAAAGTAATTTAGGCGTCAGTTTATATATTTAACCCCCCTTTTAAAACCTCAGGTTAAAAAAATTGGGTTGTGTTTATTTTTTAATCAAAGGTTTCCCAATTAAATTTGGGTACTCCCTTTAACCCCTTTTTACCCTTAGTTATCAAAATCTATCCACCGGAAATTTAGGGGGTTTTAAAAAATTTCTCACTGGATCTCTTTTCCTTACCCAATCCATTTTCAAGAAATTGCTGAGGGCTTTTGTATTCTTTTTTAAAATTTATGAAAATTTGGGATTTAATTCTAAACTACCTTTTAAACCCCTGCTTAAAAAAATAATCTTACTTGTTTAAAATTTTAAATTTCTCACTAAGTTTTTCTTGGTTTTAGAAACCAACTTTTTTAAAAATAACCACCTAATAAACATCTTTACAATAAAAAATCACGGATTTCCGACTGCTGCTACTTTTAACCTCTCAAATTTAACTCCCCGTTGAAATTTGAGCTCTTTTCTAACTCTGTTAGAAATTTTCAGAAGCAATATATAACTAAAGAATTTTCCATACACTGTAATAGTCCAAGGAAAGCCTAAAATGATCTCTATCATCCCCTCACTAATCACTCAACTGATGTGGAAGGTAAAAAGAAGGCTCCAAAAGGGTTTGAAAAAAATTGCAGATTTTTTTGAAACGCATAAAATAAGAAGTTTTTATAACACTGAATCAGGCAATTTACGGTTTTCTTTGACAATCCCCAGTAATCATGATGCGTCAGACATTAAAAACAGGGAAAAGGTTCAAGCATTAGACCGTATATAATTGAAATGCAAAAAAGCCGGAGTCAAACTAAACCTTCTCCAAACTAAAGGCATTGAAAATCCACGTGAGGGCGGCTTGAAATTGCTAGATATTAAGTAGGGGCTGCCAACCGCATCCCACAATTGCACGATGAAACGGCCTTCCCAAACTGATTAAAAACAAATTCTTTAATCATAGTTTCAATTCCAAGAAAAGGGAACCGGGGGCTGGATTTGTTACAATTCTAATAAGGCTCCCCTCAGATTGACTTTGAAATGAGATATATGATGCTATGTCAAAACTTATGAAATATTATAAGTTCATTCCAACCGGGGGAATTTCTATGACAAAATTTTTTTTTTTAAAAATTTAAGGAATTTAACCAGTTAAAAAGGGTCTTGGAAATTGGAGTATTTTTTTAATAAATTAAATTTGTACAAAAAATTTTTCATTTCCTTTATCAAGATTCTAGAAATAAAAATTCATTTAAATTTAAAAAATTTTTTAAAATGTTATAATTCCAAAACTTTTGTCCTAACAACATTTTAAATAATTAATAAAAATAATGTTTTTTTTTTTCCTTAAGGCCTGAGCACGTTGATTGAAGTGTTTGTTTCTATTTTTTATTTTTTTTTGTTTTGAATTTTAAATTTTTTTCCCTTATAGGAAATTTAAACCAAAAGAAGGGTTGTACCTTTTGTTTTTCTTTTTTTTGAGGGGGGTAATTTTTATTTTTTCCTTTTTTTTTGAATTATTGTAAAAAATTTTATATCTTTTAAATTACATTAACAAAGAGGTTTTAAATTTTCTTTCTTTTTGGTGCAAATTCCCTTTAAATATAATTATATTTCTTTTATTTTGATAAATCATCATTTAAGACAAAACCAATTATTAAAATCATTTGTTATTTTAAATCTTCTTAGCAATTTTTTTGGTTCCATCCTCGGGGCTGGGTCCGTTTGTATGGTTTCCATATTTTAGAAACCCACAAGAAATTTGCCTTTAGGAAATTTAAATCTTGGTTCCGGCAAGGGGTTTTGTTTTTAATTATAACTAAAGCAAATTTATAGGTGCCCACAAATTCTATCACATTGTCAATACCTTCTGGGTTTTACTACTCTGCAGGTAAATTTTTTGTTCCCGTGAAATTACACGCTAAGGAGACACAAGTATTTATAATGCCCCGCTATCCGGTCTTGTTCCCCGACAATTCTGCCGGTGTTTCTAAGGGAAGGTAGAATTTCTCAACTATAAGGAAAAAAAAATTTTAGTTTGGCCCCGAATTTAATTTTACGAAAAATTGTGCATTGGTTAAAGTCAGAGAGGTAAAGAATTTTATAAATAAAGGAGAATTTTTTAAATAATATATAATAAGTTACTTAGAAAAATTTTTCATAAAAATAGTCAAAGGGGATTTATAATTTAGATCTGAAATTTTAAACTTTTTTAATTACTAGGAAAGTTTTTTCACTTCCAATACCAAAAAAGAATTTAAACAGAAGGTGCTAAATTTTAACTTTTTAAAATCGCATAACATTTGGCTCCTAACTTTTAAAGTTAAGAATCGACTTTAAATTTACCTTAAAATTCAAACCCTTTTAATAACCTTTTTGTCACAATTTGATGTCTTATTACTTTAAACCCGCTTAATTTAGACTTAAATAATACCCATTTTAATTCCAAAGGTTTAAACTTAAACAATTAACATCCTTAATGCTAAAATGAATACTTTTTAAAAAGATTCCGGGCAAATTTAAAAATGGAGCTTTTTAAAACTGCTGAAAAAATTCTACATGCTTTTGCTCATCAGTTAAATCCTGATCTTGAATTTAAAAATTAAAACATTATTATTCTTGGTCTAAAATTCTCTTAACCCAAATCCTTCTGCTTTTTTTATTTCTTGGTGTGATCTAACCAATCTAATCAATTCCTATTCCTTTACTTGTTTGTGGGATCAACCACCATCTATCAAATCCTAAAAACCCTTAAAAAAAGGAGGGGAAGTAAGTATAATCTAAATTCTTCTTTGCCAACCCAGATTTATTTTTCTAAGCCTCAGGAGTTTTTTTTGGTTGTTTTTGCCTCACCTTATTTTTTTTTTCAGGTTAGTTTTTTTTTTTTTTTTTATTTTGTCTTTCCTTTTTTCATGTAAATTTGGTACTTGTTTATTAAAATTTTATTGTTTTTTTTTAAATGTCAGGTAAATTAGTAATTTTAAAAAGGTTCCTGAAAACCCAGAAAGGTTAAAAAAGGGTAAAATATAATTTAGAAAAATTTAAAAAAAACCAGAAATTAGTTTAATTTTTCCCATGGCCAATAAACAAAAAACCCCAGGATATCCCTTAAAATTCCTATGACTATAACATAAAATAGCAAAAGAAACCGGGATCTTTGAAAGTGCAAAGGACAATGTTCTAAAATTTTTCATTTATGAAAGCCTGAAATAACTAAAAGTTTTTAGATATTTTCAAGAAAATTTTTCTTTTTGAGGGTAATGTTAAATTAATAAATAAAATAGCGATAGTGTTAAAAGGTATGTTACCTAAAGTTAACTTTTCCACCATTTTATAATACAAAACAATAAATTATTTTGGAAATGAATTTTGCATTTTATTAAATTAAGTTAAAAAATAAAATGAAAGGAATTTGTTTTTAAATAATTAAAAAAATTCAAAAAAACAATGAAATGTAAGAAATTAAAAATTAACTGAAAAAATCAAAATCTAAGCAATTAGAAATGTTAAATTTTAAAAAACTTTTTCCCCCATTAAAATATTGACTTACAAACTTGTATTTTTAATTTTTGATTTTGACTTGTCAAAAATTTTTAAAAATTATTGGCAGTTTTTGCTAAATAAGAAAATTTTACTTAAAGTTTTTCTGTTTTTAATCATTTTTCATTAGATTTTTTTTATTTTCACTGAATCGGTTAGTATCTTTTGCACATTAAAAACAGTAGAAAAAATTTGAAAATTATGTAAAGAAAAAACTGATTGGAAGTAGAAACTTTGTTGAAAAATTTGACCTTTTCGGGGAAATGCCAAATCAGCATCCTTTAGAAGGGCCCAACAGAGGGCCTTGGAAAGGCCATATGACAGAAGCTGGGATGAATATTTGTGCAACAGCTTTTTGTTGTTGTCCATTTTTCTTGATTTGGGACCTTAAGCCCAAATAAACAAAAGGGCTCATTGGAAATTCCCCTTTTGTTTTGGAAAAATTTAACTTACTTGGTATTAAATTCCTTTAAGGAATGAAAGGTTAAATGGAAAAAGGAATGTAAAATAAAAACTTTGAATAAAAATAAATTTCTTACAGGAAGAAAGTAGGGAACCGTGGTGCTTTTGTGCCTTGTCAAGAAGAAAAGAAAAGCGGTCACTTCAATGTTCAAAAAGTATAACAACAAAGAGATTTGGAATAAGGGAGAATATAATATATTGAAAAATTTAATACAACTTTTTAGTATTGTCAAAAGATACTGTAAATATTTGAAAAGAAAGGACCTTTATCTGGAAATATGTAATCATGTAAATAAAGAGACTGTCAGCATGCTCCTCTTTACACTAACATTGTATATACATGCATAACTACACAGACACAACAGGAAGTATCTTGGTGTTGTTTAGAGTTTTCCTAATCAAATTTGGGTTTGTTTTAATAAATTTAAAGCTTTTAGTTTTAAAAACTGATAAGCATTTTTTAAAATTGTAATAATATGTTACTTGACTCTATTAAATGAAACCATTCATTTTTTTAAAATATGCATTCCCCATTGATTAAAATTTTTACTTCATTTCATAAATTCTTTTTTTAACTTTCTCAACCAATTTAAATTAATGAGACTTGTATTAGTTTTTTTGGTTTTTGGTTTCCTACTGAAATTTTTTAATCAACAGAGCTTCTCTTGTTTGTCTGGGTTTTTTATCCTACATTTGGTTTTTACCCAAAACGATAAATGTAATTATGGTTCTTTATCTTTCCTCTACCTGAATAAGGTATGGACGCTTGCGAAATGCTGGTAGTGGTTTCTCAATCTTTCCCTTTATATTTAAATTAAACCAATTTGCAAAGAGCCCAGGAATATTTTAAAAGAAATACACTATTTAAGTAGTTAATGAGTGAAGAAAGTTTGGACCCAGGAAATTTTAATGAAAGCAAATTTATTAAAAAAATAAAAGTTTTTAGGAAAACCAAAAAAGCAGAAAAAGCAGTATTGATACACTAATATTTTTTTATTTACAGACATTACCTAAAAAACTAAAAGAATTTTAAATTTCTTTAATTTTTTTTAAATAAAAAAAAACCCTTTAAAAATTTACTTTAAAAAATTTTAAGATAATTAAATATATAAAAACCCAGTAAAAGATATCCAAAAAGAAGAAAAAGGAAAAGGTTTACCTGTTAAACCCTTTTAGAAGGGGTTTATTTATATTTCATTATTTTTTTAAAAAGAGAATCCCTTCTTTAATCCCCTTAAGGCTTAAATTGATTTTCTCCCTCTTTTTTGTAAATAAACCAAGATTTGGGTTTACACTGCCACCTTTTAAGAAAAGTATGTTTAAACCCTTGAATACATAAATAAAATTCTTTTGGGGCAACATGTTTTTAAAGGGTTTTCCTGTAGACACATTTATTTTTTTAAAAAAGATTTTGGGTTTGAAAGGTTTCCTTGAGAACAAAAATATTAAAATTCGTAAAAATTGTAGAATAAATTCAAAAGGGTTTATCTTGAAAAAATTAATTTAGTTAAAAGTGTAATATCTCTAAATTCGGGATCTTTAAAATTATTTGTGAAAAAAGAAAGTACATTTAAATTCTATATTAAGAATTATTTCTTCCATTTGGGAAAGTCAAGTTGTATAATAAAAGGGGTTTATTTGCAATGGGGAATTTATTGTTTTTTTCTTTTGGTTTTACAAGAAGAGTGAATAAAATCCCAAAATTTTTTTTTTGTGGAGTGGAAAATTTAAAAAAACTAAAAAAAAATTAGAAAGGAAAGGAATTGGAAAAATTAAAAAAGAACAATTCAATTAACATGAAGCCCTGAATACAAAAAAATTCCCTCAATTCTATCCTCAATTACGAAACCCCAATGAAAGACTTCATTCAATCTTTTTAAACTTCTTTTGATGAACATTATGAAATGTTTATTAAAATTTATAAATATCAGTTTTTTTATGATTAAAATTTTTAAAATTTAAAATGATATTTATTAATGATCCATTCTCTTTGAAATCCAACTGTATTCATTACAAAATTTACAATTAAATTAGTTAAATTTACTGCAAAATGCAAAATTTTAAATTTCTTTTTTTTCAGGCAGTTTAATTTTGAAAATTTAAAAAACCTGGTTTTTTTCATTAAGAAAACAACAAATTTGGTTTTTTTGTGAGTAACAACTTGCCTTTTTTCAGTATGGTGATTGGTTTTTATGGGTTTCAACTTTTTTCCCTTTTCTAAGAAAAAAATTTGGTTCAAGTTTTGACAACCTACCGGACTGAATTGAATTTTCGAAGGCTATCATCTTAAATAATCCCATTAATAATTCATCAGTATAAACATACAGTAAAATATTGCCAATGGTACTAAAAGAAAAAATTAACATTTTTTCAGCAGCTAGTTTTGGATTTAGCCCAGGGATATCGCACCTATAGACAAAAGTAGTTGTGTTTGAAAGGGACAGGAAGGACCAAGCACCTGCTCTGCTGAAGGTATTGTCATTATGTTAATGTACAAGTGTTTTCTTTTGTATTATAACATCTACACTAATGTGTTTCAGATGCCTGACCAAGCCAAACATAAAAAAATTTCTGTCAAAATTAAGAAATTCTCATGGACCTTTTCTTTAATGCTAATAAACACTACAATTCCCAAGGATCCTAGATTTATACAATTGTGAAGATCAGCAAAAAGAGACATCGGAGTTAAGGAAACCTAATCTAAAACCCTCCATTTTAGATTTTAAAACCAGATAGAATTTACTCTAAAAAAAATTTACAGAAACCTATACAAATGGGATTTTTGTATTAAAAATGAAATGAATCTTGAAGAATCTTTAATTATTAAAAGAACTCAGCCTGAAGCAGTCCATTGTTTGCTTCTCAGTATATTTCAAAAGTTAGGGGATTAATTTACCCTTTACAAAGTTTTAGTAAAATGGGTAGAAGGTCTTTTAAAAACAAAACATTATAAAAATTTAGGGGCCAGCAGCTGTTGGGTTTTTAGCTAAAATCTGGTACATAGATATTCTGCTCTGAACTACCACCATTTTCCAAATAGTCCATACAGTGTCTGGCTGCACTAGGAGTAATACAAGTTTTGGGCCGGGTAACTATTCCACCCACTTTGCTCATTGGTTCACCCTATTATGTAAACTTAGATTTAATTTAATTTGGGGTAGTTCCATTTCCCTGGATCACAGAAGGCACCAAAGCTTGTATACCACTTCCTCGCTAGCCGTTTAGCCTTTAGCAGTGCGGCTCTGCTGCCATGATACCGCCTTCTTACCTTACAGATAAATAGGGACCACACTGACACGGCCTTTTTTCTCCCAAGCTAGAAGTTGACTACCTGACCAGGCGGGTCACTATAAAAGTCCATGTCAAGTAGTAAAAAATGCCCTGAAACAAATCCACATAAAAGTATAGGAGTGATCAGAGAGATAAAAAAAAGGAAGAATATAAAGTTGTACCGGAGCTGCTGGAAAGGCTGCCATTCACGGCAATTTCCTAGACTCATAGTAGCTCTGGAATCACCTAGTTAGCTCTTCTCTGGACCTTTTCTAGTGCTGTGTGTCCTTTTTATAGGGCCCGGAGACCAAAGCTGCCACAGTGCTCAAGAAAGAGGCCTCATCAGTGCATTATAAAGGTTGAGCATAACCTCCTTGGACTTGTACTCCACAGATCGTGCTATATAACCTAACATTCTGTTTGCCTTCTTAATGGCATCTGAAAATCTGGAAGATGATAGTGTAGAGTTCACTATGACTTTTAAATCCTTCTCATAAGTGTACTTTTGATATTGAGACCTCAATTGTGTATTCATACCTAACATGTTTCTTCCCATGTTAATTTTTACATTTACTGACATTAAATTTTTATCTCCCATATTCTGTCCAAGTGTATGCTCCAGTTCCTTTTTAATGATTCAATAGAGTCCAGATTATCTAGTCACCTATCTGGGTATCATCTGCCAATCTTGGCCAGTTATTATTTATACTCCTATTCAAATTATTTTTATATATTAAAAATAGCGTGGCTCCAGCGCTTGGAATTGGGGACCCATTCTTAACATCAACCAGTTCGATAGGGTTCTTTTGCAACATAACCCTCTGCTTCCTGTTTCTGAGCCAATTCTGCCCATCTACAAACACACCCCGAACTCCCAAATCTTTTAAGCATGGAGCCCAAATGTTGACCACTATCAACCAAGATCTACAATATAACTGAAGTTTGCAAAGGGTTTACAGTAAACATACAGTAGTCCAGGAAGTACATTCTTTCAGATGTTTATCACCTTTGACCTAAGTCATGATGTTTGATGAAATATGAAAAATGTATTTATAGATTTTTTTTTACTGTATACCAAAGTTATGTTAATTTAAAATTCAAGCAACATTTGGTGCAACATTTAACCTTCTGAAATTTAAAAGGACAGTTTAATTTGCAGTACAATCACTGATTCTGTGGGTCTACTTCCTCCCCATCTCATATGGGCTATCTCTGAAACTCCCATTTTCTCCCACATCCCAAAGACATACATGTTAGGTCAATTGATAACTTAGGTTGGCCTAGATGTGAAGTGCATTCAATGTCCTGCAATGGTGTGACATCAGTCAGAGCTTTTATCTGCCTTGTATCCAATGCTGTAATTAAATGCCCTACACAATCCTGACTGTAATACAGCAAGATCTGACAATGGATGGATATGAATTCATACTGATAGCAAATAAACAATTCAAAAGGGGTATTCACTTGAATCATTATCACACATAAACAGTACTTTTTATGTTATCTTCTTTTACATTTACTTTTAATTTTTATACCGGAATATTTTTTTAAAAAATTTTTTTTCCCTTTTTTATGATCTGTCCACAGTGGTTTAAAAAATGAATGGATGGATATATGCATTTCATTGTCTACATGTTCATTTGAGATTAGTATATACTGTACACTGGGTGACCATTTTATTAGGTAAGCCTGTCCTTCCCATGCAAATGACATCTCAGTCAATAGCTACATTCCAAAGCGGTTGTAATTTACTCCTATTCCACACTCAACAATGGATGAAAAGGGTTCTGCAACTGGAAGGATGGAATAGATACTTCTTAAATAATCTTAAATGATTTCTGATACTGGGAAAAAACCAAAATCTTTTGGAATCAATGGATTAAGTTTGGGGTTTCCATGACAGTCTTACACATCAATAACATACATTCCTTATTTTGAATTAATTAAGATGTACCTTAAAATTTTCCAATTAATAATTCCTTTTAAAATGACTGCATCATCCAAGTGAAGACTGTTTAAAAAAATGCTTTGCAATACAGGATAATCAAACTATACACTTTTCATCCATGTTTGGGATCCACTATCTTTCTCAAGCATGAGCACTCAATGTTACATTAAATGAATGGATGGGTGACAGAGAATGGATTCAAGGAATTGCATAAAATGACTAGTTGTAAACATCTTCCTCATAGTCAGTGAGATCATAATTCAGTGCGGGTTTGGTGCCGATGAGTATCTTGTGAATGATGAAAAATGTATTAAAGCTATACTTGTTTTATATGAAGTTAAAAAGAGATAAGACAGTAAAGGTTTCATTAATTTTGAAAAAGTATACAGTCTCATGTAAACTGTTTAAAATGGAAGCAATTTAAAGTTTGTTTTACACTCTCATTAAAATAAGTCTGTAAAGATTTAGATAGATGGTTTTGAGACTTCCCACCAGTTGGAAACATCTTCATAAATTCCACCCATGAAAGCCAAAGCAATAATCACCACAAATTTGACTTCTCTCTGTCCTTTGGCAGAGTCTCCTCCTGGGAGCTTGTCCTGCTCCCTCTCCTGACTCACTCCTCCCCTTTTATTTGCGGATGTGCTCCAGGTGGCTGATGGCGTCCTTCGCAGCACTTCCTGGTTGGTGAAATGCTGCCCTTTGCCGGAAGCACAAGGTGTCCCAGAGGTTCATCCGCCATCTTGCCTGGTGTGGCGAGAAAAGTTCTGGGTCTGATGAGGCTTGAGGCACTCCCTGGTGGTCACGGGGCCCAACAGGTTAAAATCTTTGTCCCTTTCCCGTGGTCCTCTTTTTATCCAGGTGGTTGCCCCCCTGACCCTGAAGCTTTTATCCACCTTCGGTCCTTTTAAGGGCCCGCCGGGTAAAAACCATAGCCGTCTGTGACAATAGATAGATAGATGAAAAGTAGATAGATAGATAGATAGATAGATAGATAGATGAAAATTTATTAATCCCAGGAAATTCACATACTCCAGCAACAACATACTGATAAAAACAATATTAAAGAGTGATAAAATGCAGGTATAACAGACCCAAAAACTTTTGTATAAGTTAACGTTTACCCCGAATGGGAACTGAAAGTCATAGATTTAATGAATACAACAAATTATGTCCCACAATGAAAAGAAAAATGATTTCTGACCTTAACTGGATTTTATGTTAAGTAGAAAACATTTTAATATCAAAGCAATCCTCAGGGCTTGTTCCCAAGGGTCTAAAACACATAAAGGGTTAGGTTGGTTGGTGGCTCAGATATAAACTGAACCATAAGTATAGGGAAAAATCTCCAATGAAACCATTGGTTCAGAATTCACAGTCGCATTCCTTTATTAGCCTAAAGGGTATCAGAAAAAGACTGATTAGTATTGAAAGGACCCGAAAGCATTCAAGGGGGTGGGAAGAAGATTTTGCACCTGGGAAGGGAGGATCACTGTTCTCACTTCACTGTAATTATCACCAACAGCTAGTTGTCTACCTTGTTGTCCTAAAGCTTCAGCCTTTGGATTGCTTTGTCTTTGCTACTTAAAGACACTTTCCTAAAATGTGGTTTTGCTTAACTCATTCCATTCATGTTACAGACTGTGGACTATGCCTGGCAGTTTATCCCCGGGCCCAAAAACCCAAAGGGCCCGATGGAGCCCTCCCTACAAGGTGGAGATGCTGGATAATGTCCCGGGGCCACCGGGGATGCTGCAGGGAACACAGAGACATTGGATTTTCCCCAGCCTGGAAGTACTTGCGTCACGAGGACAGAGGAATAAAGTGCTTCCGGCTGACAAAAAAGAAGAGTTTTGATTTGACTGGAAGTGCTAGGAAGTCACATGGACTTTCAGAATAGGAGCACTTCCGGGGCATGCCTTCAGGACTATGGGAGCTCCCAGGCGACTGGGCTGGAGTGGGAGGAGGGCAGCGGCGTCTGGGAGTGGAGGATTGGTTTATTGTGATTATTATTTATGTTTTTATGAGTCTGTAGAGTGGAGGCTTGGTGCACATAATTATAATAATAAAAAAAATTATTTGTAGCCTTTTACCTGTGTTTGGCATGGTACGGGGTTCAAGGGATGATATGCCCCCACTGTTCAAGACAAAGTGAATAAATACATTATACATTTTCTGACATCATTTTGTACATTAAAACATCCCTGCAAATAAAAATAATCAGAATACATGGACATTAAAGTATTTTTTCATTGTAGAACTTTGACCTGTAGTCTCCTTATGCATATCACTTTTATAATGGTTAATCATCATAAAGCCTACTCTTCCCACTGGCCAATTAACATCAGCAGAATGGGTTTAAATTTAAAGGTTAATGTTGAAACCAGGGACTTTTCTTTTGGACTTTTGCAAAATGTATTTTTAGCACCTAGCCCTGTTAATGGATTCTTTGCGGTATTAATGTAGACTGAAAACAATTCCATCGAAGGGAGCCAACTCTGCTGCATCTTCAAACTGACAGATCATGCTTGATAAATTTAAAATTACAAGGGCAAATGATTTTTTAATAAATGTATGCTTATTGCAAACAACAAAAAGCATAAATACAACCACAGATGTTTATTCATTTAAATGAAATGGTACTTCTATTTTATCCTTCTTAATTCTTTAAAATACCTATGCAACAGGATATTAGCTGTAAGTTAAATGAGACTATGCATGCAGGTTTTCTATTCCCTACTAAATCAAAGATGACAATGAAGCAAAATTGAGAAAAATGATCTGCTGTCAGGGAGCTGTGAATGTCATCTAGTTGGGTTGGATGGTGAGTTGCATTTGATATGTCTTTAAGCCAAGGGATTGGCTGCTTCAAAAATGCTTTAGTGTCACTCTGTGAGTGCCGCCTGTGTGTGTGTGTGTGTGGCTAATTTACAGGTGTGATTTGAGTTTTCGAAATTCTGCCAAGCTAGTGCTAAAAAACCCCAGTGTGCATCTGCAAGCCTTGGCGTGGGGACAATGGGGGCGTTAAACATTCAGAGTTCAGTTAGATGTGGAGGTTTACGGGGAATGATATGCAGGGCAGGTGCAGCACAAGGCAGGATAAGAGTTAAAAACCCTTTTACTATAGAACTGTCACCGAGCACCTGCTGTGGAGGCAATGGCAGAGGTCCTGCACAGCTACATCCCACAGAAAAAACAGTATTTCTACACCTCCTGGGAACTCCCAAAAGGGTTTGTTCTTTATATACCATAATATCAAAATATTACTTACCAGTCCATGTTGTTCTCTATAACAGCTTTTTATACTACTGAATGACTGGTAACGGGTATCGGTTGTCTACACAACACGATACTCAGATTGGATGCTTTACCACATACCCAGGGAAAAAAGAAATTTTACAGCAGTTAGTTATTCAAAAACAGTTAAGTGACAGTAAAAAATACAAACTTGCACCAGTCCCTTGTTCCCAGGCTTAATTAAATGGTATATTATTTTAAATCTTTACTTCCAATATTTCTTGTTCTACCTTCATTTTAAAATAGGAGTGGTATCTATCAGTGGGCTAATCTCAAAATACCATTATATCATACTTTCATAAACCTTTGTGCTAAAAAGTTACCTTTGAATAAGCCTAAAAATGTAATCTTTTAAAAGACTGTCTCATGAAATGGAAGGGGAAAAACTTTGTTGTGATCAAATTTTTATTAACAAGTATAAATCATAAACATTGCAACAGCTCATAAAAGGACATTAGAATATACTAATAAAACATCCCCCCCGGGGTCCACCTATCACTAACCTTATATGAACAAAGATGCCCTGGGTGGAGGACACCAGGAAAAGGACAACCAAATAAATAATTAAATAACCTAATGATTTTGGTATGTAGTTTCCATCTATATGACTTAGGACAAGTTGTGAGGCTGACTGCCAGGTTAAAATACAGGTGTAAATGAACCCTTAATTTTTGCTGCAGATAATTAAAAAAAATAAGATTAAAAAAGAAAGGGTTTCCATAAATCAAAAAATAATAACCTAGGAGATTGGCAACAATTGTGCCTAGAAAAATAACCTTTGCTGGAAAGAAGAAGAGAAATGTCCAGAAGAAGAAATAATTGAGAAATAAAAGGAGTTTTATAAGAGATGTATGACAGACATTAATCCAAGAACCTAACTGTGGGAACTCCTAGAACATGGGAAATGTATCTAGGGACTTAGAAGAACAAAGGGAGCATAGAGGGGCAGTTATTTAAAACCCAAAAACAAAAATATGCGAACGTTAAAATACAACAGTGTACAAATTTGAATTTAATATTTTGGTAATTGGGGTTTTAGATGCTAAGGTAATCAGTCAGTTGAGGTTGGGGAGCATGGCTGGTACAGTCGTTCTGCACCCCTTCTAGCAAGAAAAAACTTCGGGATGCCGGTTTCACCCCAGGCAGACACGGTCCCGTCCCACCTCGGGAAAAGTTCACATTCCAAAACCAAAGTAACGGTAATGTTTTAAAAGTGGCCTTCCTCAAAATTGTATATAACAAAAGACAGGCTTTGTTTTAGGAGACAGAGACTGAATAAGGAAAGCAAGCGATGAAAGATTTCAGAAGAAAACGTGAGACTTAAGAACAAACCAAATTTGAAGATAAAAAAAAAGGAAGAAGATGGAATAAAGAACTCAGATCTTAGTCACTGAAGCGTTCGGAGCCCTGGCCAAAATTTGAAGCTTTGGGAAAAACCACACTTTCTAGATTGGGAAAACAACAGGGTTGGCACCCAATAAGCAAAACTGTATTTTGGAAAATGCGGTGAGGAATGTAATTTTGGGCAAGGTCTAAATATTTCTCCACCTACCATATATGTGACAGCATAAGATTACAGAGCCCAAATTTGGTGAAACTGTCTGATCTCAGAGAGACAAAAAGGAAGAAGTGAGAGATAAACCAATTTGACTTCAATTAGGAAGAGGATGGAAAGGGAAAACTGGGGGTTCCAAAGCAGCACAAATTGATCTAAGTGTAAATGCCAATGATACATCTCCAGAAATGACAAGCAACACCCCATCCCCCCCTATCACGTTAATGTGGAAGGTCAATGGAAGGTTTTTTCCATTCAAAAGAAATGTTCTTAAAAGAGATCTGGCGTCAGACCAGAATTTATTGGAGGGAAAAAAGGGGGCATCTGCTAAAAAATTAAATCAAAGGGCAATGTTGATTTTAATAATAGCCAACCTAGACCTGAAAGATAGAAGCTGGGAAGACGCAGGAGAGGAATCCTTAGACTCCTGAAGATATGTTTAAAATTTGATGCAGCAATGTCATGGAGGAAGCAAAAAGTCAATCTCCCGGTATCTAATAGACTCTGAAAGGGGACGCTAAGGAGATGGGACTGCTGACTAGACAAATTAAGAGGAAGAAAGAGTTGACTTGAACCAATTGATTTATTAACCAGACACAGACTCAAAGAAGTCAAATAAATTAAAAACATATGAGAGAACCTTTAAAACAAATTTCGAGCTCAAGTTAGGGGTCAGTTTCTGTATACTTCTTTGGTTTTGGGGTCTTTTATTTTTGACCTTTGCTTTCTTTTTTTAAGAACATCTTTTACCTACAAATATTTCATGCTGCAACAATTTAGATCATCAACCTTCTGTCTGAATATTAACACCATTCTGGCATACTCATTTAAACTGCCATCTTTATATATGGTATCTTGAGCTGCTTTTACTCTTTTCCCACAGTTCTACCTCTTGTAGCTGTCAGATTTCAAAAACCCAAACTCAACCTCTTTCTTTGCTACAAAAGGAAAAAAATAGTTATAAACTCTAGGATGTGTTCCGTTCTTTGGACAAACCAAAACTTTTGTAAATATAGAACCAACAGTAAAATTCCATAAAATGAAATAAGAAATGTATAAATCCTTTAGTTAATTTTTTACCAAAGGGTGAGGACTTTCTGTTTGGGCCTGTACTGTATATTCATAGGTCTTAGCATGGTGTGACAAAACAGCCTCACTCATAAAAACCCGGCAAGAAGTCCCGTAGGAATGCAAATGCAAATGTTGCATATTAATAAATAAAATATGTGATGCACCTCAGTACTCATCAATAGATCATGCTCAAGAAGGCCCTAATCTTGGGTGAGGGGGCTGACTGTAGTGAAGAAGAAATAATGAAACATACTCATAGGTGAAGGAGTCAAAAACAGTTTCTATTTAGTTAAACTGTTTTCATTCAGACATTAGGTTAGTCAGGGGCCCCTTCTCCTTCATCCTCAATTCTAAACAGCTTTCTGGCTAGGAGATTCCTTTCATGTTATTGCCTAATCATCCTTTTAATTTGCTTAACTCCTCCCCCTTCATTTCAAAACAACAAGCCAGTCTTTGCTTTCCTTTCATCTTTCCTGCCCACCCCAACTTTTCATTATTGCCCCACTTCCTCACACTAATCTTGAGAAACAATTATGGTTGAGTCACAAGCCTTCTGTCCGGGGGGGTGGCTCCATGTAGATGAATCCTTCAGTAAGCAATGTTTATGTTGGGAAGCCTCCAACCCAATTCCAGTGCTCTCCATGGCTCTCTGATTACCTCTGCAAAGAACATGAGGTCATAAGGTGAAAAAGGGCAGAATTCCCCATCCTCCACAGGACTTTTTAATTTTGATAAAAAAAGCATAGCTTTCAGAAAATGAGTAACTTTCTTAGCAAAATAGAACACTGTTGGCACTTTGACCTCTAAAGTGCTGTGAATTATACAGACATTGAGTCTCAAAATCGCCTAACTTCCAATTACCCACAATTCCCAAGTTCACTACTACAATCCTAGGGTCTTTCATTTTAACTATTTATTGACATTTTCAAAAAAGTTAATGAGAATGAATCCAAAGAAAAAAAAAGGGGACTTGGAAAAAACTATTGGGAAATTATCTTAAACAGATTGTAAAACAATGTTCTCTGTTCCATGAATTGATTTGGTATGTAATTTATTATTACAGATGGTCTTTAATCTATCTGTTGTGATTGTGCAGTAATTCATTTTGATCCTTTAGCAGAGTTTTTTATTTTGACTGGCCAGTAAAATAACTCTGTGCTACAAAGACTCCAACAGTTACAACAGAGCCATTGCTAAGTCTATTGAAAAACCAATATAGCACCATTCAAATTCGTATATCTAAGACTGATATTAATAAACACCTCATCAAGTCTATATAGCCTGTTTTCCTCAACATTTTGGTTTTTCCCAAACAATGAAGTAACTATGGAATCATTTTATTGATTTGTGTAGGCATTTGTGATTATACCAAAACTACTGCTCTAACTGTCCAGGACACTAAATACTAATGCTTTGAAAGTATTGTACAAGCAGTATTACAGTTTAATCTTAAAAGAAGCCTTTACAACTATACATATAGATAGAAAGTGGGGGTAGCCATTAATCTTCTGCCTTACAGCCCAGATAAAATCCTTGCTCAGTTACATTCTGTAGTTTTTACACATCTCACTGTGACTATTTTGTGTGTGTGTGTGTGTGTGTGTGTCTTCTTCTTCTTTTTCCTCTAATGCACTGGTTTCTACGCAAAAATGTCTTTACAGTGACTTCTGACTTAAATTGTCTCATTGTGAGTTAGTGATGGTGGATGTGTGAGTGTATTCTCCAATGGACTGGCAGCTCATCTTGAGTTTTCTCCCTGCCTGTAGGTGATGCTTTTGGAAAGTCTTAGTTTTATGACCTTGAACAGATCCCGAGGCCGTTCAACACACAAAGACTTTTTTTCTTCACCTGTGGGCATGTCTTCCGTTCCCAAGCAATACACGTCCCAAAAACACTTAATTCCATACCAACAAGTCTCCACCTTACCACCCTCCTCCCAGACACCCGTCCCCTCCTCCGATTCTGGCTGCCTTTAAGGGAGGCGGGGCCCTTTAAAGTCCTCCCAGAAATGCTCCAGGTGCTGAATCGGGTGGTGAATTGCACCTCCCGGCAGGGCTGTAGAGGTGTCCAAGATGCTCCCGGGGTCCCCGCAGCTGCCCTGGTGGCCACCCCCGATCCCCTCAGGGGTTGGGGGGCACTACAACTCCCATGAAACCCTGCGGGAAAATGAGGCACCATCATGAGCCAGGGGGCTGCCACCGGTCCCCGGGGGGTACTGAGGGTCCCTGGCTGCTCCCGAAAATAAGTAGAAGGGCATCCTGGCCCGGGGATAGGATCCGCCCCCTGCCACTCTATATATATATATATATATATATATATTTATACTTATATATATATAGTAGCAAAATACCAGCCATGGAGAATAGTGTTAAAAGTAATGAAAAGAAAAGGAAACATTTTGAAAATAACGTAACATGATTGTCATTAATTGTTTTTCACTGTTTTAGGTGATAGTGTTGTATACATATACACTATACACATATATATATACACACACACATATATACACAAAAATACATATATATACACACACATATATACTATATATATATATATATATATATATATATTTATCCGCAGGAGTAGGAGGCCGGATTGATTCGACAGCACCTGGGAAACCACTCCGCGGAGTGGTGGGTATTAACTTTCTCCTCTGCTTCCTCTAGGAAAAAGCCGTCCTGCACCATAGGCATGGATGCCGCAGTACATACTTCGCCCTTCCTCCGCATCTTGCCCTGGCGTCATCCCCTTTCCCCTCCTCCCCCGGTCCTTCCGACATTCCTCCACTTCCGGGTCCTCCCAATAAATGGCGCGCCAGGAGTGTGCGTAATTTTGAACTGTTTGGTTTATGATTTTGACCTGTTTTTGTTTAATCTGTACAATATTGGGCGGAAAAACCCAACCCTTGCTACTGTCTCTCGGTCCTTTACAACTGGCGGCGGATAAAGATCCGGAAAGCGGAGGACAGGACCTGAACACCGTGCTGCAGGAATGACGCCAGCTCAGGCCTGCAGCGCCCCGCTACCAACCGGGAGCTGGGCCACGAAGCCAGGTTT
>NW_024386521.1:0-4426 GCF_016835505.1 Polypterus senegalus
GGGGGGGTGGGGGGGGGTTTTACCTGGTCTGAATGTGGGGCCAATCCCCGTGCAGTGACAGGAACATCATACTGTAAAACAGCACTGCATTTGGGGGTGACTTAAACTGAGTCCGATCTCTGTGTCTAAGGTCCTTTAAAGTGTACAGTGTATCCCATCGGGCTAAATTGCACACCACGGACTCTCATTCAGCCCCCTAATGCCCACTCATCGACTGTCTCTCTCACTCACGTGTGGTGAGCGTACGACACAGAAATTACCGTCATCATCCTGATGTTATTTCATTAGTGGTGGTTGAAATGACTAAGCACTCACTGTGTAACTTTTGAGTAGTGAAGAAAGTGCTATATAGATTTAAAACATTATTAATTTTTTTTTTATTATCATTGGATCAATCTTTCTCTTTCACTCTCACAGGAGGATCATCTTCAGGTTTATTGGTGGTAGCAATACCACTAAAAAGGAAGTGCAGTCTAACTGTCATCAATTTGGTCACCTACTGAAAGGCAATTGACTCCACTTCTACCAATCAGATGACTTTAAAAGAGTGGACACCCCAGAAAAAGGCGTCTCATTTCAGACCTGAACTAGCAGCAGCACAGAGCTCCCAACAAATGCCTGATCTACTGAACTGAATATTTTTAAAGATCATCATGAAGACTACTATTTGTTTTCATTAAATTGCCTGAAATTTGCCATTCAGCATTTTTGTTTGTTTTATTTACTTTAAGATTAAAATGGATGACCTGGCTGGCTCCCGCCCTCTTTGATGTCCAGTGTCCTTCCACCTGTCAAGACGGTGACTGACCCACCTCCCGTTTGAAAAATAACAAATTAACTTGATTTAGAGATAATAGTGCTCTGTCAAATTGTACTTCACAAAATGAATTTTTGTAATCAACCCTTTGGGAAATATTGAAATCACACATAAAAGATAAAGGAAACTTTCTGCAGCAATTTAGAACAGACTAAACTGATCTTCTTTTTTAATTTGATGAAAAATGTAAACTCCCCAGATCTCCACAGGAAGGCTAATGTCTATTTCTTAGTTATTAAATCAATCAAACAACATGTCCTTAAACTATCCAGAAAAAAGCAATCAGATGATTAGAGGACTGAGACGGCCCTGCCTGTCATTTCCATTAGGCTACAGATTTCATCTACCTAATTTTCATTCTTTGCAAGACACCTTAGTTGAAAAAGCCTTTTTGAGACAAATCCAAGCCTGGCGTGCCTCTTGATGTCATCACAGGCTGAATCCATGGCCTTAATGAACCCTGAACATGAATTTCGGTCATAAACCTTCCAAAACATTCTCAAAAACTCCTTGATGGCATTTAGGAAGAAAAAAAGAGTGTGAGTGGGAGATAACCCCTTGATATCCTGAGATGGGACTGGAGCCTGCCCTCAAATGTTGTTCTCGATGGTTTTCACATTGTCACTATGTGACAACAGTCAACTGTTGCTCATTCATTCTCTCCACCATGAATCTACAGCCTTTCAGGAACACCAGATGAGGTGCATTACAGACCCCAAACACAGCATGGCGGTGTATGCCCATTTGTTCACCTGCTACACATTGTGATATTTTAACCACATTGTCCTGGACTTCTATTTGTAGCTCTGTGTCCAATCAAATTTAGCCCATGTTTCTGAAAACCCGATTCATCCACAAAAACACAATCATACAGGAAAACAGTGGCTTCCATCTTCAAAAAAGATGGTTGGACATGCCCTTAAGTACAGTAAAACTATGTCACAATGCATTGACAGTGAATCAATAGTTATCTGAACCTCAGTAATAATTTAGGTTGTTAGTTGTCAAAAACGTAATACATATGGTCATGGGAACAAGGTGCAGGCTTCCCCATTTGTAGATTTTCCGCCATAAAAATACTAAAAGATTTAAAGTTTTCCTTCCTGCAAAATTCCCTTTCGACCGGTAATGTGAAATTAATCAATTCAAGAAGTTGTTTTAAATTTTTTTATTTTATTCTTTAAAACCTGTTACTTGAAACCAATATTTATTGAGCGAGCGGTTTTGTCATTCCATAGCACGGGGTTTTCCCCTTCCCCACCCTTTGCCAAAATTGGGGTTTTTAGGCACTGGGATAAAAACTTGCTGTATTATAAATTTAATTTTTCTTAAGCTGCTTATAATTTTCCCTTTTTTAAACTTTTAATTTTCCCAAATTTTCCTAAAAGGGGGTTTGAAAATTATAATAAAGATCCTAATTTTTTTAATAATGGGGGCCAGGGTTAAATTTTTTAAGTTTAAGGGCCAAAAAAACGTTCTCTTTTCATTATTTAAAATGAATTTGAGGTTCAAACACAATATTCTTTTTAAAAAAACAGCATTTGTTTTATTTAAACGTAACAGTAAAAATGCTGGATTTTCTTTTCCTTTTTTTACCCCTTTTTGTTTTTTGGGGGGAAAACCCCCGATTTTTCCCCCAACATGGGGGTTTTTCCTTAAAGAGTTTTGGGGGACCCCTTAAACAAAGGGGGGGTTTTTTTTTTTAAAACCCCCCCTTTTTCTTTTTTTCCCCCTTTTTTTCCTTGAAATGGGTGTATGTTTTTTTATATGTTAAATTGGAGCCCTTTCCTTTTTTAAAATTTTTCCCGGAACTTGTAATTTTTCCCTTTTTTTTTAAAGGGTTAAAAATGGGTTGTTTTTCCCATTTTTGTTTTGAGGGCCCTGTTAAAAAAATTTTAAACCCTTTCCATTCTTTCACACCTTCCCTTTTTCACCCATTTCACCCGCCCATCTAAAAACCCCTTTCCCTTTTTTCTTTCCTTTGTGTTTGATCGGTTGACCGGGTGTGCACCTTTTGTGACTTGGTAATTTACCGGTCCCAAAAGTTTTGTCGTCCATTCTCAAAAGGGGAAAAAACTCCCCCAGCTGCCCCCGATTTTTTAGTTTAAAGTTTGAAGACGCAAAAAAATAACTCTCAGGACAAATCTGTCTCTGTGTCCTCATTTTGTCAGATTTTTTAATTGTTTTCCCTTTTTTTGTTCTATAAAAATGAAGATTCTCGAAGTAAAAAAATATATTGGTTAATCAAATTTAGACTATATCACTACTTTTTTTCTCAGTTAGGCTTTGCATCAAACAATGGAAAAAAATTTTTGGGGCAACATATAGTCATTTAAATAGAACATTTAGCATTAAAGTGTTTTTATCGTTTAAATGTGACTTTAGCTTAATGTTGAATCTTAGCATTTAAGTATGACTTTTGAATTTTTTATTTCGCATTTAAGTTTTAACCATTTTGGGTTTTCTTTTGGGGCAAAATTAACCCTTTTAATTTTTGTTAGTCTTTTAAGTTAGATATTTTTTTTAAAAATTAGACGATTATCATTTATTGAAACTTTTAGTTTTTAACAAAAACATTTTACTTTCTTCTGCGCTTTTTTGTGACTTTTAATCATTTTGGCTTTGAGGGTGGGCTTCGGCCAAAAATAGGGATGGTTACTTCAACGGGAGGCCCCTCCCGGTGCATCCCTGAACCAAGAGTGGAAAATTAATGGACAGATAGCCCACGGGGAAAAATACAATTTAGCATTGAGGCGACATTTGCCTTTTTTATGACATAAAACTTTAAGTTTATTTTTGGGTTTAATTTGGAATTGAAAAGAAGAAGAAGAACTTCTAAGTGGACTTTAATCATTTTTAAATTGAACATTTTGGATTAAGCTGAGACATTTTTCTTTTTGTGGAAATTTTTTAATTTATCGAGACATATAATATTTAAACAGATACCTTTTAAATTGGACATTTGGAAAATTTAAATGCCGTTTAAGGGATTTCAAACTCTGGGCCTGGTGGGCCCCAGTGACTGCGTTTTTTTTTCTTTTTTACCCCCGTTTTAAGGTTCCTCTCTGAAATGATTTTTTTCTTCATTAAATGAAAAAGAAATGAGACATGAAACAACCAAGAGATGAGCAGATAAATTGGGGCTTCAAACTCAACAAATTGCATTCCAATTCATTCTTAATGAAAACCCATTCCTTAATTAAACTCATTATTTAATTCCATGGTTTGTTGCTTCTCATTCTACAGAAATCATTTTTAAAGTTAATTTCTTTTTTCTAAGAACATCATAAAAGTTTGGTGACCTGAGATCAAACGAGACCTTCCCCTTTTATTTTTTGATATTGTATGGGCGGTAAGCTGGTCTGTGGGCTTTTTTTTTATTTTGTTTGGCTGTAATTGGAAAAAAAAATAAAAAGGGCCCCAGTCAAATTAATTAAAATAAAGGCAAAGGAAATTTTGCCAAAGTCCCAAAATTTAAAAAATGGTTAGAATGAAAACCGCAGCAACCCCAATTGGAAAAACCGGAAAATTTTAGGGGAAAAAACCTTTTTTTTTGAAAAATTTTAAACCATTTAATTTTTTTTTAAAAAAAATTAAAAATTTATTTTA
>NW_024386522.1:0-18854 GCF_016835505.1 Polypterus senegalus
GTTGCAAATTTTCTAAGCGTTATGGTAATATCTGAGGAAACAGGTTATTAGGCAAATTAGCTCTTGGAATGGCATCAATGGTTAGAGGAGAAGGAGTTGTCCTTGTTACTTATATGGGTAAGACAGCATGTGTTTATAATCTACAAATAAATAAATTTGTGACTGATACATTTCTCTCTGAAGCTTTAGACCTTATTTTTTGAAATAACTAATATAAGAGGTCAAAGGTCTGGAATTTGTGTTGGAAGCTCTCATTATAATTCATTACATAGGGTCATGACTCATTATTGGCAGGTCAGCCATAATTTTAAAACTCAATAACCGATTAGGGATAGTTTGGTAGTCATCCATAAGATGAAATAAACAAAATATGTAATGGCCTATGAAGATTGTAAGATCCATAAATGCAGCACAGTCTTCCAGTGACTTCAAACTTTTCTCTACTGTGTAGACTTTAGGAGAAATTACTATAGATTTTATTACAGATATGTCTTTGTCAACAAAACAACAGATGTTCTGTACTTTTTAAAAATATTGCATCAGTCACATCTAGGCATGTCAAGGTGAAAGGCTAGCTCAAGACTTATTTATGATGGCCAAACATGGGTCAGAATATAAATAAATAAAGAATTTGGTTTAAAAAGCATGTTATATTTTGTGGATCTCTTTCTAGTCTTGTTTTAATCTCTATCAAGACCTCATATTTTTACTTATTGATTATATTATATTTTACTTATTTACTGATGCCTTTATCCAAGTTGACTTAAAACATTTGAAAGATTAGTTATATTTATTTTATTTTTTCAGTTGTGGGATATACCTGTATATCAATTTATTAAAAAGGAAAGAATAATGTTCAACTGCGGTGGGCTGGCACCTTGCCCGGGGTTTGTTTCCTGCCTTGCACCCCATGTTGGCTGGGATTGGTTCCAGCAGACCTTGTGACCCTGTAGTTAGGATATATGGGTTTGGATGATGGATGGATGGATGGAATAATGTTCAAAGAGTACAAAAACCAAATGAGAGATCATGAAGAGCACAAAGTTTCCAAAGGAAGAACAAAAGGAGAGCCAACAATATACAGTATTTGAAGCATCTCAGGCCTTTAAACAGGTCCCACCACAAACAACAGTGGTAATTTCAGCAGAGCCCTCACCCCTTGAGCTTAACATCCAAGAATCAAGAAATATGACAAGTTAACAATAATATAAATGGAAGATAAAACAAAAAGTACAAAATATTGAATAAATGAGAAAAGATTAAATATAAAAATATCAAATTTAACAGGAAAGGAAGAAAATAATAACATAATTATGGATCAATCTATAAAGAATAACCAAATAAATGACATTACAGAAGCTGAGAAGAAACCTGGCTTAATTATAACAAGCTAATTATTGATTACTTAAGGCAAGCTCAGTTATGGGAGCATACAACGGGAGCCCCTTTCTGCCTATGGCAATGTTTCATAATACCTCTGTTACTTTTACCATTAGCAATTTCAGAATTTTTTGTCTTTTTTGCCGTTGTCTGTCATATTTGGCTTTTAAAAACCTAAATTTTCTTTGGAATTAATAAAATACTATCAATCCACCTTTTAGGTAAGTATGTTTTATACCCAATTTTTAAAATTTATTTTAGTTTAAAACACAGAGCATTATTATGGTATTAACCAATCAAATATAACATTAAAATTAATACTGAAAAATAAAGGAAAATAGAAATACAGAAAGAAAAAGAAAACAAAATAAGATTAAAGACCTACTGAGCCCCTAAAGTTCCAAAACGTGATTTTTTTTAATTTTTGCACACAAGTTAATCATCTGATCGACACAAGTTATTATTTTTTGGGGAACAAGTTAGCTGTCATGTGGCAACAAGTCCTTTTCTTCATGTAGGCTTATGCTTACGCTTTCGGCCACTGTGGTAAGCTGCATTTAGACTTTTTAAAGAGTTTCCTTTGATTTCTCAAGTATGTTTGAAATCACAACATTCATTGATTTATTCAAACGTCAACTTCTATGTTTTTGGTGGGTGATTTGGGAAAAAGATTTCTGTAACAAAGAGACAATTACCCCTTCAATTAGTGTATTTACAGATGGAAAAATGGCCCAAAAATAAATAGTGTAACACTGTTTAGTTTGTAGACTGCACTGGAACGGAAAGCCGTGTTGTCTACATCATTTTTCTGTCATTTTAAATGTACATCAAATAAGAAAAATGATCTCGATATGGATTCCTTCACTATAAAATCTAAGTTGAGATTTGAGTTAGCTTGATGGTTGATCAGACCTTATTTTTGTGATTTAGTGGTCCGGATTGGTTCTCAAAGAGCAGGGTTGGGAGTGTGGGTACATCAGTTCATTAATCCTGACTCACCAGGTGGGGAGACACGGGACATCAGGATAAGATAAGGAACGTCCCTGAAAGGGTACACCTAAGCCTGTATCTCACTTCTACCTTGTGAAGTTTTTGATTATATGGGAGTATCTGCATCTATGGTTTTACTTTTTCCATCTCATTTAGAAGCTGCTTTGGAATTAATGTGATTGTACTGTTTGTGCGGATGGTTTGATATAGGTGAAGCACCATGAACAATACTTTTATTAGGCATTAATCCAACAATATAAGTATAGAACAATATGCCGGAATAGATATTCAAATGATATCACTACATAATAACTGTAATAACCTGGTTTAAATTCTTTTACAGCTGCATTTCCTTATCCTCAGTCATGGCATAGAGATGAGTCGTCTTTGATGTTTAGGTGTAACTGACTCACAGTTTAAATGTTTTAAGTATGGCATCATGTCTTATGCAAGACTGGTATTTGTTTAAATTTATATTTGTCTGGGTAGGGGCATTCCTGGCCATGACCTATCAATAGTAATGCGCCACCCCATTCACCACTATCCTTGGCCAAACCTTGAGCCAAACGTTTTATTAATTTGTTTATATACATATGTCATATTAAATGAAAATTGTTTATTATTAAATGAAAAAAAAATAAGAAAGCACCCTACTGCATATATTTGCATATGGTCACCTAGAAGATATTTTCCACAGGTGCAATGGACCTGAAAGGACTAGTTTGTTCATTGAGCATTTCTGATGCTTTAACCAGAAAATGCACAACTGATGCACCTTTAACACCAAAATCGGGTTTAAAAGTACCAGGAAAAACCATATGGGTTAGAGACAAATTTCCATTCGGATGCTGGTGCAGTCCCCATCACTGGATTTACGGCGATACTGGCGAAACATTAAAACATCGAGGGCTCACAGAGTTAGTCTCCGGTAAAACAGGAATGTTTTAAGTGGGTTGGCAAATTTGGGATGAGGGATATGGGGTATGAGGAAGAACTAAACACTTAGAAGGTTCAGCACCAACATTCATGGGATTAGCTCTTCTAAATGTAAGTCATTCATTTAGTTTAGATATGATTCCAAGTTGGGTTTAATAATGAACTATTTAGATTCTTTAAAATTTTAAATTAATTTTTAGGTCTTTTTGCATTTACTTGCTAAGCCTTGGGTAGAGTTTATTTCAAATAGTGTTAGTAATTACACCCACAGATGTGGTGTGTGTGTTTGAGAGAAATTGAGAGAGATGGGGAGAGGATAAGAGAAAGATGGGATTGCATGCAGGCTATATTTTGTGAAGTGAGGATGCACAGCCAGGCATGTGTGTGAAAGAGAGTTTGCAGCATTTCTTAAAAACAGGAACTCTGTTCATGTTTGGTTGTTGACAGTAAAGTCATATTAGAGTTATCCTAATGCCCCCCCTCCCTTGGATTTCTTCGGATGCCAAGACATGGTTCTGGTCATAGGGCTAGTCATAATAGCCTCAATGGTAAATGAAATTTTCTACAATATCTGTTTATTCTTTCACAGTTGGGAAAAAAATCAACCTTTGTATTTCTTCAAAAAAGGAAGATTAAGAACCATCATTCAATGAAGTTTGGTTTATTGAATAAATACAAATTTGAGATAATGTGTATTTTTCAGTTGTATCAAGTTTTAATTATGAATAATTAAAAAGTAAACAAAATTTGGAATATGTGCTGAAAATGGTTTGATATTCACACACTTATGATTTATATTCTGTATTGTTTATTATTTCATGATTGGTATATGACACCCGAAAAATGCATCAGTCAAGTCACCCATCAAATTAGTTTGGTCATCTGATTTTACATTGCATTGAAAGTCTTGACAAATCAATCAGTCCCAAATTTCCCAAAAACATACAGAAATCATGTTTGATTTCTAAACCAATTACCACTGTAAATAGATAGACTATAATTATCAATTTCCAACGTGAATAGACTTATTAATGATCTTTTGTTAAGGTATAAGCTACTAATTTTACTGCATAGTAACAGTGCTTCCACTTAGAATTTGGCCTTGATGCATTTTTGAATTGTTTCCACTGTTCTGATTTCCCTTCTTTTAATTCAATGCATTCTTCTCTTGTAAAAACCCAATTGTTCATCTGCGAAGTAACAATTGATTTAGCTTAGACTCCAGAACTTGGCCTACATTTTAATAGGTGCCAGACTGGTGCACATATACCAACAATCATAAATAAATTGACACAATAAATACTTAAAATTAATTAATTTGTAACAATTGTATTGCTTATAGTTTGGTTACGGCAGAAAATGCACTGCTCTCTAAATTTATATTTTTTACTCAAAAAAAGAAATCCAAAAGGATTAAAGGGCATATTATTTGAGCTTTCCCAGATCATATTTTCCTTTGGTGTTTGCATCTATAGCATAGCTGTTTAAAACTAATGATTTGTGAAAATATTATCTACAACTTGTTAGATAAATTTTATGACATCGTGATGAGCCTCAGACGGCAGATATAATACGCTGCCCTATTTGGGAAGCGCAAAAAAAAGAAAACAAATAACCGGAGTGACAAGAAAACTACTTTTCACCACCACTCAATTTAGTACACCAGAGAAAGCAGGATCAAAAAAATGATTATTGGCATATAGGATCCAACAACGAAAAAACCTTATATACATATATGCTCGCACTTTCCTTCACCACACAATCATAACCCAACACTTGAAAGCATACATTACAAATTAAAGACTTGAAAAAAGGGAAAACACAACTAAAAACCAATGGATTTATAGCCCTTTTTAAATCCAACGATTGAGCCAGTCTGTAGTGGGAAGAGAAGCCATCATATCTTTTTTCCCGAAACATTCTGATTAACAGTTCCTTGTGCGGGCCCCACAAGTCCTTCCTGTTTTCCCTTTTCCTCCCAAAAAAAAAAAAAATTTGCTTGAAATGAACCCCGGTTCCCCGATATACCCAAAGAGGTGTTAATCCTTTCCCTTGTGCCTTTTCTGTTATGGCCTCCTTCTCCTCCTAGCTCTTCTCTTCCCTTTTTCCGCCACCATTAATCTCGCAGCCCTCCCTGTACAGCCTGTTGGCCCCGCCGGTGCTCCCCTCCCTGTAAAAGCGCCTAAACATAAAGGCATACCACATAACCAGGTATGGAAAAGGTAAACTTACAGGTACATATCCATATTTTATTTTGACCGTTACAGTATTAGTCACTAAGATGGTTATGAACAGAAGCAACTACAACGATCTTTTTAAACAGGGCTCGTTGTATATTCTGTATATAAAATAAAGAATATTAATAAGTATATTTAGAGTAAGGCAATGCTGATTTATTTATAGAGACTTTTAAAAACAACAACAGTAATGATTTTTCCCCAAAATACTTAAAACTGAAAAATAATAGGTTGATTCTTTTATTTTTATTTAATGTGTTCACACCGTGCGCATGGAGGCAGCAAAGGGCTTGGGGAAGGCAGTTCTGAAGGGCATGCCGGAGGGCAGCCCTGGGAGACTCACGGGTTCTCTTGACATATTTCGGACCGAACCAATGAAACAGCCCTTTCGGCTTTCCGGGCCCTGATGTCACGTCCGGGGCCTGATCCAATGAGGGGAAAACACGTGCCGATCCCATGACCTCACTTCCTGTCTTCCCTTTAAAAGCCTGCCCTTTTTCCCTTTTCCCCCAGTCTTGTCTTGACTTGTGCACTCATGCTGCATCTCATGAAAAGACGACTTTGCAGCTTTGAATTATCGGTGCTGCCCCCAAATCTTTCTTTTGGGATCCTTTCAACTTTGTGACATGTGATTTTTTGTTTTCTTTTCAGTGATGTACTGAATAAATTTTTGGGTATTGTACTTTTCAAATTATTACCAAATTCTATTCCTTTTATATTGTATACTAATCCCTTTAAATATGTCCTTAATTCCATAATTCATACTGCTGTGATTCCTTTTATGTCCAATCAGATTTTGCCAAGTTCATTCAAAGTTATGGGTGACAGATGGCAGTTGGGGCCCTTTTTGTCGAAAACATCAGTCATCAGATGGAGACAAGATGGACAGTAAACCTTAACTTGTTAGAGAAAGTAAGATCAAGGCTATGCAACCCACACAAAGAGAAAACACATGGGAAACACTTATGCTAAGAAAAACAGAAGAACGAATTAGGCTGATGAACTCAATAAGAATGGAGTGTGAGTTTAAACAGGTTCAAGTTGCAAAAGGTGGAGAGACAAGACATATTTAGCATAGAAATAAATACAACAGTAAGAGAGATCAAAACTGTGGCAGAGAGCTTTTTTTCCCAGGGGGGAAATCAAAGAATTTGGTCAAAACTCTTAAATCATCCCATTGATGAAGTGAGTGAAATTCAGTCAATTTCATTGGTTGTTTTTGTAGATGAGACATCTTAAAACATTACACTTTTTAACTTTTTTTTTTTTTAAATTGATTTTCCTCTTTTTTACTGATAACTTTAATCCGTGAAATACCACCTTTCTCCTTTCACCACCCCACACTCCTTACACACTTTCTTTTATTTTTCTCTTAAACCTTTCACTCTTTTTCCTTCTTTTATGTTTGAATTTAATTAATTAAAATATTTCTGACTTTAACACAAATTAATCAAAACATGATTAATTATTAATTTTATCATAAGCCAATACTTTCTGTCTATTATTATTATTATTATTATTATTATTATTATTATTATCTGCCCAATTATCAGCATTAGTATTATTATCAATTAGTATTATTATTATTATTATTATTTTTTCAGTATTAGTATTATTATTATTATCAGCATATTATTATTATTATTATTATTATTATCACACTATTATTAATGATATTATTATCAGCATTATTATTATTACTCAGCTTTAAATTAATATTTTATTGTTATAAGCATTATTATACATATATTTTTATTTACTTATTTATTGCTTTATTTTTTCAGATTAATTATACATTTATTTATTTAATTTATTCAATGAAGGCACCATCATTAGGCTACTCACACACACAACTATGTACCTAGGTTTGCCATTTGGGAATGTTCACGGAACTGGCTCTAGAGAGAAGAGATTAAAGATTTTGATCATCTTAAAAGACTGAGCAGATGTTTATTACAAGAGACTCATAGGTCTGCCACAGTTGCGAGATGAATTTAAAAACATCTGAGTTTCCCAGAATGTTCTCTGCTTCCTATAACTCTAAACAAAGAGGTGTAGCTATTTTTAAAAATACCAATTTCACAGTATTGACACAGTCTCAGATCGAGATGGTAGATTTATAATACTAAAACTATCTATACAAAATCAAAGCTTATGTATTGTTAGCATATACGTCCAAAACATAGATGACCCCATTCTTCCATAATTTTTTTTGTACCTCCCGAACATTTGGGACTGTCCACTTATACTATGGGAGATTTTAATTTTTTGGGATGGATTATTCAGACAGGCTCAAGTGGGACTCAGCTAATTGGCATTCCACTAATATAGTCAAACAGTATGAGTGATTATGGGTTTGATACATGGCGATCTTTTATCCCAGCCATAGAGAGTATACTTTTTCTCACACGTCCATCACTCTCACTCACGTTTGGACTATTTTTCTAGTCAGCAGCTCATTAGGCTGACATTTTCAGACACTGAGATACACCCTATAGTTGTCAGCGATCATGCTCCAGTTTCTTTAACCTGTTAAATAGAAAACAATCCATCAAGAAAAACTGGAGGTTTAACATCACTGCTTAAAAGACGAAGGTTTTGTGTAATATAAAAAAGAGTGGGCTTTATATTTAGAAAAATGACCTCGGGAAAACATCAGCATCTGTTCTCTGGGAAGGGAAAGTATGATGAGAAACATAATCTCCTTCTCATCAATAAGAAAAAACAGAAAAAAACTATTCAGGAATTAGAAGAAATCATTAAGTCTTTAGGGGCATCCCCAGAAGAAGAATTACAGAACAAATTGCGTAAAAGAACTAGAACTTAAAGGAATTATTGACAAAAAAAACAATTTTAGCAAAAAAGACTACAATAGAAAACTTTGAACACAGTAATAAATCAGGCACGTTTTACCCAACTGGGTTAAAAATAAAACAAAGGAAAACCCTCCCATATCTGATGTTAAACACTAACTGAGAATATAGTATATGATCCTGAAGAAAAATACACTTTTAGAGATTTTAAAAAATTTGTACTCACCACAGATTAACCCATCAGATAATGAGATCAATGAGTTTCTAGACAGGATAATATTTCCCTAAATTATCAGATAGCCAAGCTACAGTCCTGGACTCCCCACTAACATCAGATGAGCTCCAGGAAGCCTTAACCCACATGCCCATAGAAAGGCTTCAGTCCAGAGGGGTTTTTCGCAGAGTTCTAAAAGAATTCTGGGTCATTCTGCTCCAACATTCTTCAGAATGATGAGTGAAACAAAAAGAAAATGGTAGATACAGCCAAACATGAATTGATAACATTAGTCTCCTGTTAAAACCAGGCAAAGATCCTATATTTCCTATCAGCTATCGCCCCATTTCTCTTATTAATGTTGACCTCAAAATAATTTTAAAGCCCCTTTCAAAAGATTAGAGAAGGTAACCTGTTTCAAATATATCCCGACCAAACTGGTTTCACTGGGAGACATTCATCCAAAAAATTCACGAGATTACTTAACTTTTTTTTCAGCAGAAACATGGAAACCAGTATGTTATCCTCGATGCAGAAAAAGGCTTTTGACAGAGTTAACTGAAGTTCTTATTTGCAACTTTACATAAATTTGGTTTGGAAACTTTTCTAAACTGGTTAAAAATATTATACAGTTCACCAACAGCATGTGTGGACAAATGACCAAACATCAGCTGTTTATCTTCAGAGGAGGACCAGGCAGGATGCCCTCCCCTCACTATTTGTTATCTTTTTTTGAACCACTAGCAGCAGCAATCAGGCAAACTACAGTTATTAAAGGCATAAAGTGTAAGAACATAGAACATAAAATCAGTCTTTATGCAGATGACGGTTACTTTTTTTCCAGAATTCTAATCCCCTCTCTCCCAAGCAACCAACCAATAAACCCCTTTTCAAGAGTTTCAGATTATTCATTAAAAATGGTTAAAACCACAGTTCTCCAAATTAATTTCTTTTGTCAATTCCTTAATACACAATTGGAATCAGGAATATTACATACCTGGGATTTATGTCTCCCAGGCTGGCAGATCTAACTAACCAAACTACATTCCACTATAAAAAAGTGGAAGATGATCTGTAGATGGAAATCTTAAGATATCACTTATGGGAGGTTGCCACAATAAAATGATGGTTTTACCAAGAATCAATTATTTATTTTCAATGATCCCAAACAAACCATCATTTGATTGGTTTAGATCCCTGGACTCCGCCATCACTAAATTGATTTGGAAGGATACACCTCCACAATTAGCTTAAAAAAACTACAGAAGACCAAAGATAGAGGAGGGTTGGATCACCCAACTTCTATCATTATTTTAATCAACAGGCTCAATATATATCAAGATGGTTGCAACATAATCCGCTGATGAGTCCTGGTTAGATGTAGAACAGACACTTTGGCAATAATAGAGCTTTGGGCTACCATTTATTAGCTCAAACATAAGAAAGTATGAAAGCTTTAAAGTATTAATATCAGCACCTCACTGACAACATGGTGAGAATATCTAAAATACAGATTTACACCATGCAGACGACACCCATCTGGAATAATCCGACATATTGCAAAAAAATAAAAAGATGAACTTCCCCACTGAAAAGTAAAGGAATTCTATACAGGAACAATATTTGAAGGATTGATTTCACCCCTTTAACAGAATAGTCTCCCAATTTGGGATAGACAATAATAGATTTTAGAATATTCCAAATTAAATCAGTAGTTAAAGAAAAATTAAACTTAATAAGAGAATTACAAACCATCAAGGATTAGACTGTAATCTCAAACACTCCAAATTACTGTCTAAAGTATATAAACAAAATAGATGATAAATAGCAATTCCTATAGGAAAATGGGAGGCGGATCTATCAGTTAGCTTTGACCAGACTTTCTGTTCCAAACTTGTTTAAAAACTTTAAAAAGATCAGAAACCCCAATTTACAATTAATTCAATAAAAATTCTACACAGAGACACTATACATGTCATCAGATGTTCAGGATGGGATTTGTGCCATCTGACACCCTGCACACACTGCAAGACAATATTCCTGACAGTTATATCCAAGCACTGTAGTCGTCCACCTTTTACAGGGATTCTGGTAAGTATTTAAACCGCAAAGTTTTGAAATGTATATCCCAACTTCCCCTCATTTTGCTTTTGGGGCCTAGAGGATGTCCCGATTGAAACAAATTTGGTTCACGTGGTTCTCACTGCCATATGCACGTAGAAAACTATTTCCCCAAACTGGAAAAACAAAGATAATCTTTGCATTAACCAGTATAGAAATCTTTTATTAGATCATATTACATTTCAGACAGCCTCTGTCTCCACCTCAAATCAATCCTCTGGCCCCTTTATCGGTTCCATCACGCGAGATAGAGGGCCATTGATATTTCCCGGGATGCTGTGGTGGTGTGGTGGAGAGTCTGAGCTTGGAGATTGGAGGATCCCTGGGGTGGGGTTCACTAGGGGGTCTTGGGGTGGGGCTGCTGCCCCACTCTGGTGGTGCTTGGTTGCCTCGGGGGGTGGACTTCTGGGAGTTGTGTGTGGGGGTTGGGGGTCTTGACGATGGCTCGGGGCGCTGCCTAGTGGCTGCATTGCCCCCACCTGGTGGCTTGGGGTATGAGGGCGGCCGGCCCGGGTGGGGATCTGGGGCCTGGGATTGGTCCAGTACGCTGCCGGGGAAAAGGGGCCAGTACATGCGGGAGTGCCGGCACTGGCTCGGAGCCAGGCAGTGGCTAGATGGGCTGGGGCCTCCTGCCCCGGGTGGATTTTGGGAACGGAGGTGCCATTGGGGCCAGTGGGGAACTGGCCCTGGAGGGCCCAGGCCCCCCAGCCATTCCTCCCCATCCTCAGACATTTCCCCCCCCTCCCTTCCTTTCCCTCATCACACAAACATGCACATAGGGCCTGGGGGTGGTAAGTCAGGGGTGCGGTTTGATCCCATTTGCAGTCCCGACAGCTACCCCAATTTTATTTGCACATTAAAACTTCCATAAACAAATTCCACACAAATGCACACTTAGGGCCTTGGGAGGAGCACACTTAACGGCATCCGTGGGAAATTTCAGCCTCCTCCGAGTGCCATGCCCACTCCAATTTTAAACTTACCTAGACACAGAGGGTTTTGTTTTGGGGGAAGTGGGCTGTGTGTTGGCATCAGCTGGTATAGGCCACATGATGCCAGCACTGCCCGGGCCCCCCAACCACAAAATGCCCTCATCAACACGCATCAACAATACATTTGGGGCCGTGGGGGGACTAGAGGCCTTATCACACCCTGTTCTCAGTTAGCTGCCTGGGGCTGAGGCAGTGGGAGCTGGCCATCTGCCTGTGGTCTGGGTGGTGTTTCTTTGCTCTCTGGACGGGGTGCCTGCTCATTTACCCCAGCGGGAAAGGGCTAACTCTGGTGTCCGGGAATGGTTGTGCCCTGGTACGGCAGCAACGGGGCCAGAGTTGGGAGGTGTATGGGAGGGGAATGGATTTCTGGCGACATCCTGAAGTCTTGGGTTGTTGCAATGTGAGAGCAGAGGAGGGAGGGTATGACTGTGTTTTGGGACTGTATATGTCAGGTGGGTTTGACCTCCTCTCCTGGGGCATCTAGATGCACAACATCTTCGCTTCCCTCCCTTGCCAAAATTTTTATTTATTTATTTTTAAGCATCTGTCTGGTGGAATCTGGGTCCCTGGGCTCTGTTGGGTCCTGCTGTTGGGTTCGGCCCGGACTCGGGAGTGAGCGGCTGCTGGCGGGGCCGGGGCTTTGCTGATATCTCCGGGACTCTGCCGGCTGGTTGGTCCGGGTGATCCTCTGGCCCCTCGAGGGGTGTTGTTCTCTGGTGACGGTCTCCCTGGGGTCTCCGTGCTCTGGGGTGACCTCTGGGTCTCTGGGTTTGGAACTCCCTCCATCTTCCGACATTTTTGGGGGGGAGGTCCGTGGCCCTTCACACTCACTATTGGACGCTTCTATAGAGAAACCTTACATACAAGCGCATGACACACGCAGGTACTCACATGGTGCTTTCATAAGTATGACTTGACATCTTCAGCACATGACCTAAGGCTGTGGTTGGCCTTAAATGTCCTAATAATTATTACTGTGTGATTGTCAGCAAACATTTTTACTTTTTTAGATCTTCATGTAGCTAATGCAGCAATGTTTTGTCTTGTGGTGTTTTTGTGTCCCCCCTCTTTTTGCAGGTCTAGAAGGATTCTGGTTCATTTATTGTTTATTCTATAAGCAAAAAACCCCCTTTCCCCCTTTTCCCCCACCTCTTTCCTCTTCTTTTCTTTCACTTCTGTCTCTGTCCGTTCAATCTTAAAATCATCTGAAAAAATTTCTAATAAGTTTTGTATCAGGCGGACGTTAGCAGAGCTATAACGCCCCACCTGAGATGAAAACTGTAAGGCTAGTCGCTAGCATTCAGAAACAATTCTGATTGCTCACGCTTTTAAAAGGACACAGGAAAAAAAAAAAAGAAGAAGAGTTACGGATATGAAAAAACAAGGTGAAAATATGTAGACTATATCTTTGCACCAAGAAGCTGGAGAAGGTACACAGTTCTTGTAATGAAAGAAATGAAAAGCCATCATGTCACCTGAACATCACTTGAGGAAGCTGAACAACTCATCCAGATGACACTCAACAGACCAGTGAAGAGCTAGTACCAAAAGTCTTGATGGTTTTTTGATGAGAACTTTTCAGACACAAATTTTAGGCAAGACCTGATGAACCAAACACTTTATGTCATGAATAAGCACAATGAATGGTGAGACAACAGGAATACACTTGGGAGTATTCATACAAAAGCTGATTCAGAAAATAGCTTAAATGTGAGTAACAACCAGGATAAGGACAATGAGGTTTTTCTAGAGCAGTTTTTTTGAGAGTGCATCTGCCAGCCTTGATGATATGATTCCAGTTGGGATGCTCGCTGCTGTTGTTGTTGAAATAAGAAGAGGGTTTTGTCTCACTGACCTAATGAATTATGGAGCATATGAACCAAGAAGTTTTATTAATATGAACTCCAATGGATCTTTGAAAAAGGGGTTGGCTCAGGTGTATTCAGAGATTGTTTATCTGAATTCTGGGAAAGATCTCACAGCAGATGCATTGTAGTTGCAATGTTAAGGTCCCCTACCTCAGACATGAGTACCCAAAATAATGAGTGGCAAGATGTTGGGAAAAATAATTGTTTAAGGCTGCCTTGGTAAAAATATTTACCATACACCTTTTTTTCCATTCTTGGAAAGCCTCATGGTATCACCCACAGAAGTATCAGAGAATCTTTTATGTCCTATATAGTGATATAGTGATTAAAAACAATTGTGACAGTGTCTTTCATGCAAACAATAATGTTAACAATAGTGATAGCCTTTATAATTCACAGCAGATAATGTCTATATAAACGTTGTTTAAATCATTTTAAATTTCCTGCCTTTTTAAATAAATGTCATGTCACTTTTTTGATGCTATTTAAAATAAACAGATCACTGTGTAAATGAGTTTTTTGCAACTGATGACACAACAGTATAGCTTGTAGGCTAAAAATCTAGTCATTACTTAGTTGTACTTTGTATGTTGATGGAATCCTTTGTGTTAAATTAAGATCAACAGCTTCCAGAGTGTTTCTACTGGGGAACTGTAAGCCCAGTTCCTCAAAAATATCATACAAAGATCAAAATATACTTCATCACAAGGAATGCAACTGCAAAACACACATTGTCCTATGGACCTATCCAGCCCCCCCATGATCAAGGAATGGCACAGTCCTCAGTGCCCCAAAAATTTTGGGGAAAGGTATATCACATTTGGGATTCCAGGGGCACATTTGGATTCTGCAAGATTCAATTTGTTTCCAACACCCCAAGCTTTTCCCCCTTTTCCCAAAATTAAACATAAAATATCTAACTCAAACAAATACTAAAAAAATCACATTCATCATTGTTATATTTTTAAAAACTGATTTAAAAATAAATTACAGATTGCCCCTTTATTTTGACTAAATCATCTTTGCAATAGTTTTAATCACAGTCATCCATACCTGAATTATTCCAATCCAAGCTAAATTTTGGGCTTTGTCCAAAAACCTCCATCAAATTTTTTTTCCCATATCCCCCGAATGGAGCTGGATCCAAATTACATCCCTTTCCAAAAAAGGATGTCCTACCAACCTCAATGCGCTTTTTTCCCCCGGTGAGGGCCCCACTGTCCCGAAAATTGTCTCCATGGCTCGTAAAAAAAGGTTTTTTTCCCGGTCATTGCACACAAGTTTGGGACATTTACCAGTGTTTCTAAAGCTTCTCAAAAAACCCAAAACTCTGGTCACTGTGTTTTGTAGGCATTCAAAATTACTTTTGAGAGAAGCAGTTAATACACCCATTAATAAAACACCAAAAGTTTTAATTTTTATATGAATCGATGTGCCAAATTAATTGGGTCCCTTTTAAATACTGTCTCCTTGAAATCTCCATTGCTGTTTGTATGTGATCACCAGAACCTGAACTAATATGACTTAACTTTTCTTTTTTGCTTTTAAAACCATTTTCCGGCTCCCAAGAAAAATTCATCTGTACCCCTGCACTTCCCCCACCCTGTAATTGTTCCCCGATAAATCAATGAAAAGGGTTTTAAATCATTAGTCCTTCCATTTTCCTTCAAAATGGGGAGGAAAAATTTTGTTAATAAAACTTTGTCTATGTGCAAGAGACCCAAAATTTCCTTGTATCCCAAGATGAAAGTAAAACTTATTTTTTAATTTCCATTATTCCATTCTGTGGTGTCTTTTGTATCACGTCCTTGTTTATAAGAAATTTTTAGTAAATTATCTTTAATGAGTTATTATCATGTGGGAAAAAAGTTTTAATTTTGTGGGTGGGTTTTTTATCCCGTAAAAGTTATTTATCTTTTGGAAAATTTTTAACCCACACACAAGATAAAAAAAATTTTACCTTATGGGGCTTTGGGGAAAACCAAAAAAGTAACTTTTTTAAAAATAATTGAACAATTATACAAAGAAATACAGGCTTCTAATTTTAAAATAATTTTGATTAATTTTTCGTTTTTAAAAAATTCTGGAAATATTCATAAAGAGAATTAGATTTTTTAATTTGAGAAAAAAAAGTTTTTACTTGCCACTGGTTTTAGAAAATTGGTTGTGTTCCTTTACAACTGAGCAAGATCAATCTGCAAGCTAGTAGTGTGGTATAGGCAGTTACAATCAATTTCTGCCTATGCACTTTAATGCCATCTGGGACTATACCAAATGTTGCTATTAATGGATTAGCAGTGATTTTGACATCATCGGCTGTTTGAGAAGTTTGAGAAGTAAAGATTTTTGTTCAAAACGATGTAAATTTAATACATTGCCAAAACATGTGGCCTAGTGATGCTGGAGCTAGATGGTATGGCAGGTGGGATCTTGCCTTGGGTACATTTTCCACAATTTTAAATGAGGTGTGATTGATGAAAGACATTTAGTTGAATTATGGAATGCTTTGGCGTAAACATAACTAGAATATATTCTATGGTTCGCTGAGATCCACAGCTTTTCTGAGATGCCAATTTAAAGGTCCTTTTCCCACTCGTACTCTAGGATCTGTGAATTGAATATTCCTTAAACTATTTTATATATTGTTGCAGTTGTCTATCAAGACTAACCAGAATGGTCTCTAGGATAGATATAGGTCAAGATGGAAAGCTGGGTGGTGTTTTTTTAACAAAATTTGTAATTTTTATATAAGAAAGAAAGTGTGCAGCTGAAAAGTTAAATACAGAGCGTAATTCCTCATTAGGTGCAATGCATTGTCTTATATAAAGATCTCTAAGTATCTTAAGCTTAGCATTATTCCTACATTAAACACTGAGCAGTTCTGAGAAGGTGGAAAAAGTGATTAAAGTTCATAGGACAAACAGATAAGACCTTCCCTACCTTGAAATGTACCCACCACATAACTGTGGACAACTATACTGCTGGTAAATGACAATAGTTAGTATTCATTGGAGGACAGAGCAGGACATACAAGGAAGATTTAGAGAATGATTTGTTTTTTTTATTTCAAGCAAGGCTGTGTGAATAGAACATTATTCATTTCTGCCAGTATCCAGGATTTTATTGTATGTGTAGTCACAATTTGATGTGTGGCCATTTCAAATTGCAAGTCAATGATTTTATAATTGAGTGTATAATTTTTATGTATATATAATTTCTCAAATAGATATAGTATCTTAGGAAGAATGTTCATTTTGACAGTTTTAAAATCTCCTGCTAAGGCAGAGATGTAGAACAATCTGTTAACATCTTGTTAGATTTATCCATAGTACTTATACATTTTATTGAAAAAGATCTTTATATTTACTTTGATAGTTATATCTAGATATTCAAACTGTTTTAATATTAACTCATACCTATCCAATTTAATATGATGTGCTAGCAAATACTGTAGAGAACCCAGCCACAGGGATGCACAAACCAATGTGTTTCTTCTGGTAAAACCCGGGATAAACAGGGAGGGTTTGCAAGATACACCCGGTAAATTTTACCAGATCCATATGGAACACTACAGATTTCCATACCAGATCGGTCGAGGTCGGTTAATAATGGCCACCACAGTACTGTACCAAAGAGTACTGCGGAAATTGCCACTGTTCAAGAAGAAGGGGGGACATGTTCTGCAGGAGGGAGGTAGGAACTTTGAATGTTGGCAGTATGACTGGTAAGGGAGAGATTAGAGACATCATGGAGAGAAGGGGTTATTATATTATGCGTGAAGAGGCTAAATGGAAGGGGAAGGCCAAGGGGTTTATGGATTGAAATTGTTCTATCAGGGTGTGATGGGGGGAGAAATGGGTAGGAGTTATTCTGAAGGATCAGTATGTCAAGAGTTTTGGAGGGAAACAGTGAGGCAGAGTAATATGAAGCGGGAATGGAGGTGTGATGATCATTGTTAGTGCAACGAAAGTTGGTGTGCAATGGGCAAGAAAGAATTTTTTTGGAGTGAGTTAGATGAAGGAGGGACAGAAACCAAGGGACGAAAGTGGTGATTGGCGATTTAATGGGCATGTTCGTAAGGAAAGAGGAGATGGGGGGATGGGAGGTATGTTGTCAAAAATGAAGAAGGTCAGAGGATAGAATTTTGCCAAAAGGATGGACATGGCTGTGGTGAATATGTATTTTAAGAAGAGGAGGAATATAGCATTACAAGAGTGGAGGAAGATGCACACAGGTAGATTTACATCCAATGCAGAAAGAGTGTCTGAAGGGGTTGAAAACTGCAAAGTGGTGGCGGGTAAAGGAGTTAAGGAAGGATGGTGGTCATAGGATAATGTTGGAGATCAAGATGAGGAAGAGGAGTGAGGGCAGAGCCATGATCAATGGTGGAAGTTGAAAAGGAAGACTGCAGATTGAGTTTAGGAAGAGGTGAGACAGGCACTGGGGGCAGTGAAGAGTTACTAGACAGTTGGGAAACTAATTTAAATCAACATTGACATACAAATTTTTTTTCTTTTGTTTCTATGAGCATTGTTAATAATAATAGAGCCACAATTCTATAAATTCAACTGGGTAGTCATTTGGGCCTGCAGTTTTCCACATTGGCATGAGCTAAAGTGTCAGAGGTTTACAGATTCTTCTGCAGAAGAGTTTTGATGTGTTGTATTTATATTTTTTCAGAACTTGTTATCTTGTGCCTCATCTTCTTTACATTTAGAATATAAGGACTTATAGTTCTGTATTTGCAGCATAAGCATTGCAAACCTTTAAAAAACATCAGTGGGGGACTGGAGCAACCTAGCTATTAGATAATTTCTGCTTGGCAAAATGAATGGTTCCTAAGCATTTGTCAAGCTTCTATACTCTTTTTTAAAATTTATTTTCCTTTTGTAAACTTCCCGTACTTTCCATTGTGGGTGAAAATCATATTTCTTTATAGTCATTAGGAAAACCTTCTGTTTTTTTAACACAGCCCTTTAAATCATTTTGGGACAGATTTTCTATTACATTTCTGCTTTTTGACTCTAAAGTTGTGCTAAAATATATTTTTAATCCCTTTCCAGTGCCCTAAAATATAATTCATGCCCTGTTTCCCCTTTTTTTTTACTGTTAAACCTAAGTTCACCAACCTTACAATTGTTTCATGCTAAAGTTATTTTAATTTTAATTTCAATTTGGCTTTGGCTTTCAATATTGGCTTTAAAATCAAAGTTTATTATTATTTTACCTGTCTCAGCCCAAAATACAGTTCCATATGCACTCCTCCTGTAGATGACTAAAAAATTTTTAAGTTCCCCTGAATT
>NW_024386523.1:0-16840 GCF_016835505.1 Polypterus senegalus
AAATTTCCTGGTTATGGAACCCGCCCCCCGGGAGGAGCGGGGTGGGGGGGAAGCGGGGGCCGAGGGGGGGGGAAGGGCGAAAGTAAAAATTCGACTCGGGCCATCCTCCTTGGTGGGGCGTTTTTTTGCCCAAAGGGAAGCAGGGGAAAATTTCCCCCACCTTTCCCGGCGGTTTTTCCCCGGGTCCCGTCAATCAACCCCTCCTCCCGGGCAAAAATATATAATATATAGGGTGGTTTGTGTTTAGCTGTGTGTGTGTGTGTATTTTGATGATTCACACAATTTAATATGACAGATAGATACGGGCACGACGTGAAAATATACACACATCACACAGATAAAAAACAAAGTTTGGGGAATTTTAATTTACCACTGCAAAAAAAATTTTGTCTGTTTTTTTGCCCCGCAACACAAAAATGAAAGAAGATCAAATAATACGTATTTGATATTTACAAAATTGCACAGTATAAATAAACAAAGTTTAATGAGCATTTCCACTAAAAATTTTAAATTTGTCGTTTTAAATTTCAGCCCGGGGGGTAATAATTTTTTGGACCGCAGTGAAAAAAAAACTATTTAACGGAGGGCTAATGATAATGGTAGAAAGCGAAAAATAAAAAATAGATGTATATAAAAAATGATTTTAATTAGTAGAGTTATTTATTTAACTAACTATACATATTTAAAGCCCCACAAACATTTCTTCTTACTTTTTTTAAGTATGTCATAAAAGGCTTTATGGATAATTTAAAGCTTTAAACTCAAATTAATATTTTGTCTGTATTTCTGTTTTCTTTTTGAACAAATGTTAAATTTTACTAAAAAAGGATACCAACCTTTGCAAGTTAAAAGAAAATTTTTGCTGCTTAATCATTAACCTTCAACTTTCATCAGCTTTTTTTCTTTTTATAACCGAGTTTCCCGTAGATAAATGTATTTGTTAGAATAACATAACAAACAAATCATGACAAAGATGAAAATTTTTCATCATTTGTTGATCATTATAGTTAACCGGATAATTTTTCTTACTTAAATTTTATCAGGAATTTTTTTGGTTTTTGTTTTAAATTTTCTTTTTTTTTTCAAAATTTTTTAAGTTTGAAATTTGAAATTTTAAACCATACCCGTTGCAATGGGTTTTAATGAAATGATAAAGTTCGGGATAATCTACTTTTTAAAAAACTGAATTTTCTAAGATTTTGGGATTAATATTTTGGTAAATATTGTGATATCTGTCATGTGAGGTTTTTTTTTTTTGTCAAAATTTTCCTTAAAAGGTTAATTTTGGAAAAAACCCGTAAAGTTTAGATTGTGAGAAGGTGGAAATTTTTGGGGCAAATAAGTCCCAGTTTTGTTTTTGGTTAAATAAAACTTTGAAAAATGGAGGTGATCAAGAAATTTAAAAGCAAACAAAGACCAAAAAAATCCACCCATTTCATAAAAAGTAGTCAAATCAAAAATCGAGTCAAAAGAGGAAATTGATATAAAAAAGAAAAAAAAACAAGGGTTTTTTTTTTGAATTATTCAAATTTAATAAAGTTCACCCCAAAACCTTTTGACAGGCACCTGACCCCTGAATGACACACCCCGGCACAACCCAGAACAAATGCACCCATCAAGGGGACTGTTTAAAAAAAAAAGGGGAAAATCAAGATGGGTGTTGAAATTAGGCAAAACTCATAACCTCTAAAAACCTTTTTTAAAAAGTTAAAATAAATAAATTTTTCACCCAAAAAATATATTGATAAAAGATAAAGAAAATTGATTCAGAAAAAAATTCATTTAAAAAAAAAAATTAACCAACAAGTTAAAAAACCATCAGTATTTTAAAAATTGGGAATTTTATTGTAAAAAGAAAAGGAGGGAAGAAAAAGAAACCCTTGAAAATTGGGGGAAATAACAAAAAAAGGGTATTATTTAAGGAATGGATGGACCGAAAAATTAAGGAACAGACTTCCCATATGGGAAATATTTTGAGGAAGATTCTTTAAAAAGGGGCAAAAATAGCTCCCAAAATTTTAAGCCTTTTGTATTGAACTCAACCATTGGGGGGAAAAGAGTTGTTCGGGATTTACCACAGAAGGGTTTCATATTTTTGTCGTATATGGTATTTTAAAAGAATTTTACCAAATGCAACAGGGGGAATTTTAGAAAAAATTTCAAAGAAAAGGGGAGTTTTAAAATTTGAGCGAGCAATTTTTTTAAAAAAGTAAATTTACCAATATTTTTATGAGAAAAAATTTTGATTGAAAAATTGTTAATGAACACGCTTTTGTGGGATTAATAAAATTTTTTCTTTTAAAAATTGTGCCCAAAGACCTTATTATATTGCAAAAACATTTATAATTTTGGCATCAAATTATAAAAGAGTAATGTGAAATTCTACCTAAAAAGACTATTAGAAAGTGTAGATGCCGGGGGGCCTTTTGAAAATTATCTGTGGGTTGAAAAGCTTTTTGGTTAGAAGAATTTCTTTAAAACAGAACAAACCCTGGACAAGGGGCCTGTCCACCGGGCAAAAAACACCCCACATCGCCACACCGGGCCAATTGGGGATTGCTTTTCACCTAATCTCCCTTTTTTTTGGACGGAAAAAAACCCAAGTCCCCAAGGGAAACCACACAGACATAGGGAGAAAAACAAACCCCCAAAGGGAGGGGACTTGAAAAACCCCCAATTCTTTTTCGTGAGGCAAAAAGCTTTCCTCATGCCTCCTCCCCGAATCAGAGTATTAAAATTTTTTGGGGAAATTTCAACTTTGTTTCCGTTTTTAAAAAACCGCATAACCCAACCCCCAAAATAAAGGAATTAGTTTTTTAAGTGATAGTTTTAAAAAAAAAAGAATGTTTTTTCAGGGGTTTAATTTTAAACCAATAAAAAATTAGTTTTCACCCCAAATGTTATCAGGAAAAAATTTAAACCCCCACTAAAAAAGGGGATAAAGAATTTTTATTAAAAAAAGGACCCAGATGGGTGCAGGTGGGAAAAAACAACCCGTTTTTCAGTTGAACCAAATGTTTTTTTTTTTTACACAAACCCCTACCAATTTTAACGTTTCTACATTTATTTTTAAAAGAGGCTTCATTTTTTTTGAATTTTTCGACTTGTTTTTTTCTTCTTTTTTTTCTACCACCATATTATGGGTTTTTAGTTTTTGGGCTTTTGGCTTTCCCAAAAAATTAATTTTTTTACTATTCACTTTTTAAAATTATTTCTAATTAGACAAAAATTAAAAATCTTTTAGGTTTTGTTTAATAGGGGTCCCCCTTTCCTTTAGAATACTGATTGGATGAGTTTTTTGGGAGGGCTTTTAGAACAACAGGTCCCCGGTCTGTAAAATTTTTAAACCAAATACTTCACAACTGCTTAAGCGGTGGTGTTTTTATATGCACGTGTGTTGCTTCCAAAAAAAAAGGGATTCTGATTAAAAAAGTAACATTTCTTAGTTCAGCATTTTCCAGATCTTGTATTTTTCGGAAGTTTTTTAAATGTTTTTTTTTGGAGGGGTTTCACGGAACCTTTCCAAACCATTCCCCGCCCCTTTTATTTTTAACTGAAACCCCGGAAAAATTCACCCAAGTTTTTTTTTAAAAACACTTGTCCATTTTAAAGTGGATTTCAAATTGTTTGGAGTTCTTTCTCTAAAACATTGGTTATGCTTTTATCTTTTTGGGAATTACATCCCCCAAACCCAAAAAACTCTGTCCCAACTGGTGGGACTTGCTTTTATGTAGAGGTGAAAAATGCCCGATTTTATAAATTGAGGCTCTTTATTTGCTCCAAAAGGTTAATTATCTCTCAAATGTGATCCAGGAAGGGTATATGATTTTAAAAAAATTTCTTTTTCATATTGTTTTATTGTTTTTTCTGAGGTTAGATTTATCTAATTTATGATTCAGTAAGCATTTCAACTATTGCTAGTTATGTTCTGATGTGAAATCCATAGTTTTAAAGAGAGTATGCTTTCCATATGACTGTATATCAGGATATGTTTTGTAATGTTTTTTGTTGTTCATATGGGGAACACCTTCTAAGAAAAGCGCATTTAAAACCCCTAGAGAAGTGAAACAAATTTGACATTCAGATGAGCCCAGTAATTGGACAATTAAAAGTTTTTAACAATTATCGTTCTTCCAGAAGAAAGATTTCAGCTATGTACTTATTTCTGTGCAGTCTTTGAGTAATTCTTCTTAAGAGCAATGTTGACTTAATGAAAGTTGTTTAGATTTTTGGGGATATATACCTTCTTTGGGAGCAAATTATTATGAATACTATACTAATAGGTAGGGTCCCTTTGCTGCGTAGCCTTACTTTATGGTATAGATTTCAAGATGTTGGAAACATTCCATTCAGTTTCCCTGGTCCATTTTGGGACATGATTGGATCACATGGTTTCTCCAGATTTCTTTTGGGATTCAGAGTTGGTGACTGGGAAGGCTACCTAAGAACACTGTACTCATTTTTGCTCATGATACTAGTTTTAGATGACTTTGCTTAGGATAGGATTAACATGCTCACTAACATAACCTGCACATTAACATACATGAAGTACTCGTTAGATAGTAACAACAATACCAGGTAGGCCATGACATTTCAAGGATTGATTAATTTTAAACATTTGAAAGTGTACCAACAAACATTTCCACATTATTACACCATTACCAACCCCTTTAGACTGTTGACAAGGAAGATTGATGCATGAATTAATGCAGTTGGGCCAAATTGACCATACCATCTGTGTGCCACAAGTTTGACTTTGGGTCAGACAAGGTCATGTTTATCTGAGTTCATACCTTTCTGTTCATCCCCAGTCTGGCCATTCTCTTCTGACCGCTTATCCACATGGCTTTTTGGACTGTAAATCTGCTGTCATTGGATTTTTTTTGTTTTCTGTACCATTCGGTACACTCTAGAGACTTTGTCTGTGGAGATCCCGGGAGATCAGTAGTTAATGAAATACTCAAACCAAAATTTAATGGCACCATTAATCGCCAATGTCAAAAATACTGAGATCCCATTTTGAATATACTACACCAGTTAACCTTTTTTTTAAACTACAGTCCCATTTCTTAAATAAACAGAACTGAAAGGAAGGGGAGGGTTTCAAATAAATGTATCTTTCAAGAGACATCTCTTTTTAGTTGATTGGGATGTGGTGCTGTATTAAAATTCAGCAATATCTAAACAGTCCAGATAGACGTTATGGGAGAAGAATGTAATATAACGCCCGAATCATTGCAAACTTTTTGTGAAAGAAAAAATTTTAAAAGTATTGATCAAATTATGGTCTGTATAGGTTATATATTGTAGAAATGGGGGGGTGCACTAAAAGGGATTGATTAAGTGTTTGCTTTAATGCCAACAACAGTTGACAAAGACCACAAACTTGGAACCATGGTATTAGAGGTGGGGGTTTGTAGATTGAAACAGCAGTTTCTAACCAAAATCCACTTGATTTTATCTCTGACTGCTTTGTTGACTTAATTGCAGAGGGCAAAAACAAATCCTGTAGTATTTTATGTTTGAATGACAGATATTGGCAACCAGTGACATTGTTAGGAGGGTTTGGATCAAAGATCAGAATTCAAACATAATATTTAAAAATATTAGTTTAAGGATTGCAGACCAAAAGGGAAAAAGGGTACTGCCGGAAAACCGTACCCAAAGATCCACAACCGTTCTTAAATGTCTGTATACAATATGAATCGAAAGAGGCATAGAGTTCATTTTCCTCCAGATAGTTCAATACAAATAATAAGTTTTATAATCTGAATGATTCTGTGCGCCATGAGTCTACAGTCCTGTTCAAATTGTCCTTTAGAACCCAAATTTTTTAAAGATAAATACTTTTCCACCAACCAATACTGGTAATAAGAAGGCTAAAGTGGAGATATGAAGAGCAAAATTCAGATCCATATTTCTTTATTGCAGGTTAATTCCCTCTGGCAAAGCTTGAATATCGTAAAACTAAAAACGCCAACATAGCCTCTTGATAAGAGCTTGTTGTCTGAGGTCCAAAAAATTGTAATTAATTGTGATTATATTCCCCCAAAACTGAAAGGAATTGAAAAGGGTTTTGGAACTTAATGAGCCAGAAAAGACCAGAAAGAACTCTGGTTATTGGCCCTTCTTTGAGATTCACCATCTTGAGGTTTAAACGGCCAGTGGAAATTGTCCCACAAGGTTCTGCCCGTGCCTCTTTGTTCAGTAATCTTTTAGCTCTTGATGGAAAACATTTTTGATTGTTTCACTTACAGTGTTACATTTTTTCAACAAAGGCTTTCGAATCTTAGATAAATTGTTTGAGATTTTTTTACGGATTGAGAGAACTTTTAATGCTTTAAAAAAAAGCAAAACAAGTCCGACTGTTGAATTTTATTTTTTCCAGGAAATTCCCAAAGACCTTCTGGTTATGATGTCTAATACAACTGAGGGAACACAGATGGAGATACCCAATTGGTGTAGGATTACTGTAAGGGAAAAGGAGTACTTTGTTTAATTTTACAGTGAAAATATAAAAGGACTTTTCTAAATTTAATCTTTTTTTCCCATATCTTAGTAATTGACCTTGAACTCCAGCAATAAATTTTTTGAACATGTACTGGAATTTAATTTGACATTTTTCTTTGCAAATTAAATGTCCTTACTAACTTGACTCTCTGAATATACAAAATTTTAAGCTTGTCTAACAAACATTTTAATAAAGAAATAAAAAGATCCTTTAAGGTTTATATTATACAGCTATACTTTTTTGTATTGGTTTAGAAAACCCCCTTGCTATTCCTAAATTAAACTGAGGTGCATTTATCTTCCTTCAGTTTCCTCAGTTTGTCCCTTCCCTTTTTCTCACATTTTTGCTTCTCTTTTACACCTTTATCACTCTAGTCCGTCTATCCTTTTAAAAACTGCCTAAACACCCAAATCCTTAAATTAAAACTGCTACGGGTTTTGTGTATGACAGCACTCTCCATACTTTTGTAAAAAATAAATATAAATAAATAAATACATATCCCAGACTAATGTCTGGAAAGGAAAACTGATCCCATTTAGAGTGGGATTGCATATTCGTTCTGTCACCTGTGTCCTGGTTAATTTCTTCCATTTACTAAATTGTCTTTGAATGAATAAAGGGGGGTTTTTTTCTTTTTTAATTACTTAAAATGGATTCCATAAATTTAGTAGAACTTATGCAATAATAAAAAAACATTCTGTACAATCAAATGAACTTTACAAGACAGATGTTAACCGAAAGACCCTTTTTTAACACTAGAATTACCAGAGCCTAAAGAAAAAAACCTAATCCGCCCCACCCTTTAAAACGCTTCTCCCCCTCTCCATTAAAATTCTTTTTTTCCCTTTAAATTTTGATAAGCAGCAAAAAAGGGCCCACTATCACATCCCCCCACCCCCACAGTTTTCTAACTCCGTCTTTTACCTGCATGTCAGTTGCCTAGGGGTGGTATCGAAAATGGGAAATCCAAAAATGACACCTTTTTTAAATACTTTTATCGTTTTTTGGAAAACTTTTATGTGTGTTCCCCGGGCACAACCCATAAAATTTTGTTAAAAAAAGCCCCTTTTTTTATGTTTTAGTAATAATTGACAAAATTGAAAATGAAGTGTATAATGTGTGAAGCCTGAATCCAAATATCAAAGGAACACCCCTTTTTCCCAAAAGGGAAAAATATAATGGGAAAAAAGTGCTTTTTTCAAAAATATAGCTGCAGAAAAATAACCCAAGTTAAAGGGGGCAATTGACACCAAAGGATAAGACTGCTTCAGTCAGCCAATGGTATCAACCAATTTACGCCCTTTAAACTTCCCTTGAACGCAAGGGCGAAACCGTTTTTTAAAATGAGCTGCAATTCTTACAATTTTAGAATAAAAAATACATTTGATTCCAGTCTGTAACAGCTGGTGTAATTTTTGATACTTGTAAAGGGTTTACTTTTTTTTTTGTTGTTTTTTTTTTAAATTCAGTTTTATTCTTTTCAGCTGCATTCACGACCCCAACGCCCCTCCCTTCCCCCGAAATTTGACACTGTTTGTTTTCATATAGGCCGTTTAAAACCCAAAGTCAACCCCAGATCAGGGAGGGGTTTCCCTAAAATCACAAAAAGAATGCACTTTTGCCCCGCTGTACTTTGTATATGTACATGAGAAGCTCTCACCCCTTGGGTGACTTTATGCTGTAGGGGGAAATAAATAAAGGTAAATAAAAATTCATCGGGCCCTTTTACATACAAAGAACCCACTGCAGCTTCCCCTGCGGTTTAAGATTCTTAAAATCAAAAAAGCAATTCTACCCCAGTTTTTAGACCCGACGGTTTTGTGCCCCAAAAAAAGTCAAAGGGCATTCTTTTTACCATTGCTTGCATACTACAGTGTAAACAGGCATTTTAAGGGCTTAACATATTTTTTTTAGCATGTTTTCATTTGATTTCACGCTTGTAGGAAATAAAAAATAACTCAAGGTAAAAAAAATACGATCTGGCTTTTTTGTATTAAAATATAAATGTTTAAAGTTTTGGGCTGCCCATCCCCATACACCATCCTTTGCAAGTAAGCCCGATCAATGTTATTTACCTATTTACCTTTATTTTTTTTTTACCCTTCCCACAAACGAAAGTCACAAGTAATTTTGCAGGTTTTCCCCTGTACAGAGTCAGGATTTAAAAACGCTTCCTTTTTCCGGATGTAGAGCCATCGTGATCTGGGTTTACCCCTGTTATAAAGGGATCTGTGGGAAAAAAGAGGCCCAAAATTTGGGGGGGGGGGTCTTGGGATGTGGAAGCAGGCCCCGAGAGAATAAAACTGAATAAAAAAAAAAAAAAAAAACTAACCTTCCGGGATCATAAATTAAACCCGGGTGTTAAAGACTGGAATCGAATGAATTTTTTTTCAAAATGTAAGTCGGCAGCTCACTTCTCAAAAAGACCGCGGGATCAAACCCCTGAATTTTTATTCCCCCTTATGTCTACATTTTGTCAATTATTACTAAAAATGCGTTTCTTTTTTTAACAATGTGTTTAATAGATTGTTGTGACACAACACACATGAAATGAAAGTTTTTCCCAAAAACCCCATATAGATTTATTGGTCAGGCGGGGAATTCGTTATTCAAGGCCTTTGTTGCCCCCAATTTCGGGTGTGGACAAGGGCAAGATCCAACCTAACGCTGCAATCAACTCTGGCCTCACGATCAATGTTTTCCCTGCCCCAAAAATTAAATTTTTTTTGGCCCAAAATTTTAAAATGTTTTTCAGACAGTTGGGAGTCGTCCCTCCTAATCCATTAACAGCTGTATTTAGTATACTCCAGAGGGGAAAGAGGAGAAGGAAAAAAGAAACTGAAATTGCCTTTACTACACTATTGGATTATAGACTTATCTTTTAATTGAATGACTCTAACCACCTATTTTAATTTGTGGGTAAATGATGCAAACTATTTGAAACTGAAAAATCAAATTGATTTTAGAGGATCGAAAACCTTTTTTAAAACCTTGGGATGTAATCAATAACATTTTAATAAATTTTAAAATTTAAACCCGTTTTTCCCTTTTTTTCCATTTATCTTTTTTCATTTATTATTTTATTATTAATTTTCTTTTTTAGCAAAAGTTTTTTTGGCCTAGTGTCTTTTTTCAGGGTGGAGGTTTATTGTTTCAAACCTCTTTTTTTTTTTTTTTTTTAAATCTGAGGTTTTTTTAAATGTGATTTCTTTAATAAATTCAATAAAAAAACAAAAGGGGGAAAAGCCCTTTGATTCTTAAAAAATTTTTTTTTTCCCCAATTTGTTGCCTGATTATTTTAAATATAAAGTCGACTTGTGCAGATTCAGATTGCCAATTTTGGGAAATCATCTTCTGAAAAAATTTTGTCCCGTATTTAAGTTTCGGAATTTGGGTAATCCCCATTCCGCCCCCATAGTTTTTCTCCCTGTTTACGTAATTTTTAAATCCTCTTAATTTTTTGAAGCCTTTTTTTTCTGGGCTTAAAATTTTTTTTTTTCCTCCATTTTGTTTACCTGTGGTAACATTAAAATTTTTTCATGTTTGCTCTTGTCATCCTCATTTCTAGCTTAATTTTGTAAAAAGTATATTTGATGTTTTAAGCAGATTGTAACATTTTTGTCAGATTTTTTTTTTCCCCAAAAAATTTTCCCTCTATTCTCCAATTTTTAACCATCAGAAGAACTAAAGAGTGTTTAAAACTATTTTGCATACTGTAATATTTTGCTTAAAATAATTAAAGTTCTTTGTTTCTGTAGCGTTGTTTGTTGTGAGGCCAAGCATAAGATTTTTTTTTAAACTGATTCTGTTTGTATTATAAACATTTTCCCATTCTGTATATTTGTATCATTTTTTTTTTCCCCAAAACATTCACATTTTCTTTTATTTATTTTAAAACCTGATACCTATATAAAAAAAACATGTACTTTTTTGTTTTTTTTATTAATCATTATACCCATACCTGTTATTTATCCATTCTTTTCTTTTTTGTCTGCACTTTGGGTAACATTTAAAACCCCTTTTGAAATTTCTTTCATTTCACTAAAAATCATGCCCCCATAAAGTCCTGGTTTCTAGGTCAGAAATGCCACAGGAAAAAACATTTTTTAAAATGGGTAAATCTTGATTTTTTAAACCTGTTCCATGCCTTATTTCTTTAACCGCATTATAATAAATGTTTAAAAAAATGTGAGTTTGTAGTTTTATAATATGAAAAGTTTCTAAATCGTAAACATTATTATTCATAAATTTGATACTAACTGTATGTTCATGTTATTAAAATCTGTTTGTCTTTTTTATTTGAGAAGCTCCTGAAATCATTAATCATTTGGTTGATAAGCCGCAGACGGAGATATGTACAAAGGCAATATTCCTTCCCCGAGTGTGGTAAAATTGACCACAATAAACAGATAGTGTTAATTAAACCTTAAAAACCCCTGTTCTTCCTGAAAATATGTGTCAGATGTGAAGTGGATTGGTGAAGATGGAATTTTTATGGAATGACCAAAAGTGCGGAAATACAAATTTTTTTTGGGATGCAGAATTAGTGATTATAAGGTTTATTTTTTTTGTGAGTTCCTTTTTTGTTCAGGGGTAAATTATGTAGCATATTATAGCAACCCCAATTGTGAATTTTTGATTTATTGGTTTGGGACAAATTGAACTTGATTCATTTTGTAGGTTTGTCAGTATCTTTTTGGGAGCTGTACATTCTTTACATGTTTTTTTTGGGGTTTTTTTCGTACCTACACAGTTTTTTATCTCATCTAGAAGTGTACATGGCAAGTTAATTAAATCTAATAACATTCTCCAACCTGGTTAACCCAAATCAAGGTCTAAGGGAAAACCCAAATATTCCAAAACACTGGGGTAAGGGGAAGCAGCCCCTAATAGCATTGGCGGAAGCCCAATCACTCAAACCCATCCTCTTTCAAATAAGGAATTTTAAAAAACACCCGTTAATTTTTGGGGGAAAATAAACAGTCATGCAAGGGAACCTAAAAAACAAAAATATGTCATTTATAAGGGTACAGGATCCATAAGACAGATTACCCTGGACCATGTGCCGTTTTATTTTTGGTTTTTATTCATTAAATTTAGCAAAAAAAACGGTGTCTGTGAATTTCTATCTAATAGACTTTTTTGGGAAAACATTAGTTTAGTTTCACCTTCCACCCCAAAAACCAAAATAGCATCTGGCTTTTTGGAAAATGTGGCTTGAAAATGGGTAGAAGAAAAAAGTAAATGCATCTCTGATTAATTTTTTTTTTTATCTCTTAAGAAACAGTTAGTATCATTGTGTTATGTCCGAATCTGCCAATGAAACTGAATGTACATTCTAACTAAATATGGGGTAGCATTGTTTATCATAGTGAAATTATAGGTCTATTTGGTTTTTAAATTTTTTTTTTTTTTTTTTTTGCTTAAATATAAAAAGGGAAATTTCCTTTTTAAGATTCAAAAAAAAGCAAGGAAAAATTAAAATCTTAACATCATCAACCCTATTGCGGGAAAAAAGGAAACTGCACTGTAAGAGGCAGTGAATGTTCTGGTATCGGGGGAAAAGTTCAAAGGGGTTGGGAATGTTCGGTATTTTTTGTAGGTGGGAAGATTAAAATTGACTGTAAGGAAAAGATGCTTTTTTAAATTTGCGATAAAATAATCGGATGAAAAGCCAAGTAAGGTTAAGCTCTGAAAAACCCTTGGCCTGAAACTTTAGAGGGAAGAAGACAGGAAGGCAATGGGGAAATTGTCAATTTAAAACCCCCGGGGTCTGGCTCCCCCTGATTTGATAAGGAGAACAGTCAGAGAGAAGTCTCTAGGTTAAATAACTAGATGGGAACAAAGGCAAATTTAAAACCCTTTTTGCAACTGCCTTGACACTTGACTCCCTCACCACCAGAAATGGGAGAAACCAACCATCATATAACAAACATGAAATCTTCTTTTAATTTCTGCCCAGAGTCTGAGCTTTAGCCAAAATTTCATAGGAAAACTGAGCAAAAAGGGCGACAACTTTTGGCTCAAGTTTTTTCAGCTAACAGTTTTTGACAACCCCGAAATTAATGAAAGACTACTTTATTACAAGTGACCCTCCTAAAATTATTGGGGAAACCCTTAAACAACCTTTTTTTTCAACGTTGAATGAAAACATGTTTTGAGTTCAACCTTTTTTTACAAAACCCCTTCTTTAGTTAACAAAACTGTTTAATATAAAAAGAAATAAAAAGCTGTTCCAGTAGTCCCAAGAGTTACCTCGGGGGTAGTTTTTTTGTGACAAAAGTCTAAAAGTCCCATGTCCGTTTAATCCCTGTCAGAAAAAAGAGTACAAACAGAAAAAAAATGTTTTTTCATCGTGATAATGAAATTTTCCCTTCCCGGGTTTGTCTTCCCCATTCTTAGTTTTATTTTTTTCCCCGGGTAAAAAGGGTTTCTTTTAATGTTTTTCGATCAATCGGGGAAATGATTTACACTGTTCTGAGGGTTTTCTGTGTGACCATCTAAAAAAAAAATTCTTATACATGTGATCCATAGTTGGCAGGGGAAAAAAATCCAGATAGTACTTTTGACGTTCCTTTGATGTCTTATCCCAAAAGTCTTTTTTCCTGTCACTTTTTAGAAGCCAAAGTATTGGCAAACATTAACCTTTTATTTTCTCAGTTAAAAAAAATCCTACAGCTGGGGGGGCAATTCTTAATTTACTTTTAGTTTTTATTTTACCTTTGTTTGGGAAAGATGAAAGGTTTTATTATTTAAAAAAAATGTTTATTTTTAAAACTCCCATTTTAAAAAATAAGAAGCTGTAAACTATATTTTTCATCAGATAAATAGAAAAGTATTTATTGATGTCATTATTACAAAAAGGGACAGGTTGTACAGCGAGGACTGGGGAAAGCCCTTTTCTGATAATCCCCCTTCCCGCTTTTTGGAAAAGTGTATCTAAATGTTTGAAATGTCCCGTTCTTGATTTTATTTCATAGACATTTTTTAAAATGAGAATGAGGCCATAAATAAAAACAGCCATAGTCACGCAAACCATCTGACAGGGGGAAGGACAGCTGAGATGGGAATAGAAAAGAGGGAAACCCGGCAGGTTATTGTTGATGTACTCCCCGTTTGGGGGTTTGTAGTTTGTGTCTTCCTTTTGAGTCTCCCCATAAAAGAATGAATCCCATTGTGGCAAACAATGTTTTTAGAAAAAGACCAGAGAAAAGTATAAATTTTAAATTTTTTGAACATTAGGTCACCTATGGATGTATGAACACTGCCCTTTCCCGTACCTAGGAAGCAGCCCCCAACATCTTGAAGTGGCTAGAGAACTGCAGAAATCCCATGACTGAGCTTTTCCCTTAGTCCCAAAATTTTGGGGCCCGCAAAAAAAAAAAAAAAAAAAGTAATGTGTAAATTTTTTGTGTTATTTTTTCTTTAGGAATGCCAACAACCACTAGAAAGGGATATTTTATCTATATCTATATATTTGTTAGAGATGGCGCAGTTTTTCCCCACCAACACCCAGGCGCTAGATGGAATCCTCCTCAGATGGAGGTGTCCCTGATTTCCAGGACCATGGGAGAGGGATTTCACAGCCTGCTGGGGCCACGGGTGATGCTGCAGGGGGACACATGGGTTTATATTTTTCAAAAGCCCGGAAAATTCCCGTCTGGGTACAGAAGAAGAAGTCCTTCTGGGGGAAGAAAAAAATAAATCTTTAACTGACCCCAAGGACTTTTAAAAAGGACAAGCGGGGCCCAGCATTGGCCCGACTTGGGTGGTAGACAGAGCTTGGGGGAAAGAGGAGGATTTATTGTATTTTTAATTAATGATTTATTGTTTATTTGGGAAAAAGTGGTGCACTGGGGCCCCATCAAAAAAAAAGAAAAAAAATTATTTCTAGCACTTGGGGGTCCTGGGCGTTTTTCTGCAGGGTTTGAGGGTGACAGCGCCCCCTGGTCACTATATATATATGTGTATGTGTATATATATATATATATATATATATATAACCACAACCTAAAGGTTAATAGGAACACCATCCAATACAGTGTTTTACCCCCCCTTCAGAACCCCTTTAATTTTAAGGGATTTATTCAAAATGTGTGGAAAGATTCTTTAGAAAGTTTGGGCCCCCATTTGATAGGATAGCACTTTAGTTGATGGAGATTTGTGGGGGCCATCCAGGGCAAAATCCCCCTTCCCCCACATCCCAAAGATGCCCCCATTGGGTTGAGATTGGGACGTGGGGCCATTTTGGGGTGAACTTTGTTGTTCAAAAAATTGAAATGATTCCAGCTTTGGACATGGTGAATCCCTGGAAGTAGCCACGAGGATGGGAATGGGGTCATGAAGGGATGGAATTCAGAAAAATCCCTGGGTCCCCGTGGCTTTAAAACGATCCCCAAATTGGCACAAAGGGGGGCCTAAAGTGTGCCAAAAAAAACATCCCCCCCCATTACACCACCACCACCAGGCTGCAAAAGGGGGAAAGGATGATGGACCTGTTCTTTCTGTTTACGCCAAATTCTGTCTACCATTTGAATGTCTCAACGAAATCGAGACTCATCAGACCAGGCAAATTTTTTTCCGTTTAACGTCCAATTTTTTGAGTCCAAATTGTAGCCCCTTTTTTATTTGTAGTGGAAATGGGCCTGGGGGCTTTTGCTGTTGTAGCCCTCCCCCTCAAGGTTGTGCGGTTTGGGGTTCACAAATGTTTTGCTGCATACCCCGGGTTTTAAATGGTTATTTCAGTCGTTGCCTTTTATAGCTTGAACAGTCGGCCCATTCTCCTCTGACTTAGCATCAACAAGGCATTTTGCCCCAAAGGGCTGCCGAACTGGATGTTTTTCCCTTTTTTCACCATTCTTTTAAACCCCGAAATGGGTTTGTGAAAATCCCCGTAACTGGCAGATTGTGAAATACCAGACCCGTCTGGCACCAACAACCACCCTAGAATTGCTTAAAACACCTTTCTTTCCCATTCAGTTTGGAGTTCAGGAGATTTTCTTACCCAGGGCCAACCCCCCAAATGCATTAAGCAACTGCATGTGATTGGTTGATAAAATAATTTTTGAGAAATTGAAAGATGTTTAATAATCCTTTAGGTGAGTGTATATATATATTGAATATATATATATATATATTAAATTTTATATATATATATATATAATAGTGAGGAGACTTTTGGGTTTGCCCCGTCTCAAACAGAATATTTCCCCGGGGGCATCACAAGATGCAGTTAAAAATGAACAGGGGAATTTTACATTTTGCAATATTTTTGGCGATGAGAATATAGTACCTTTTTTTTTTTTAATCATGAAGTACTGTTGGTATATGCTGAAATAATTTAAATTTTTTTAAATAAAAAACATATAATATGATACGGGGAAATCAATACTAGACATATTACCTTCATTCTACAACCCCCATGAAACAAGTTTTCCCTTTTTCAGATTAAAATAAAAAATTTTTCTTTTTATTTCTTTATTTTCTTTTTAAAATTAAATTAACTTTTTACTGGGGACTTGTTTTTCTTTAGCATCTTTTTTTTTTAATACAATATGCATAAAATCAGTACATTTTAAAAACTTTGTTTAGCAATTGCAGGGAAAATTGGGGTTTGTCAGATTTAATATAGTTTCAGTTTCTAAACTAGGGAAACCAAAGTACATTTACATCCAAAAGCCTGTCCTGGTTTTCCGATTAGACTTAAAAAGCAAAGCTTCATGTGACTCAAAAGGGAAAATTATACAAATTAGAAGTGTTTTCAGAATGTTTTGATAAGTAACCTCCCGTTCGGTTTCTTTCGAGTTTCCGCCATCGCGAAAGAAAAAACTAAATATATAAGCGGGTTTTAAATTTCCGGGTTCCCGGCAAAGTGTCTTTACTTTCCACATGCTTCCCAAAGGGCCCAGTTATTTAAAAAAGGGGCCTTTTTCGGGTGACTGAAAGCAACCAATCAAACGAGTTAAGTTTTCCTGACTGAGAAGTTTAAAAACAGAGCCCGCGTTAAGTTCCTGCTTGCTGAATCGTGTTAACCAGGAAGTCCGTCTCCCTTTCAGCACAACGGTTTTGCGGGAAAGGTTTTCCTTTTGTTTACTTTTTTGTAGTCAAGCCCCTTCATTATGGCTAAAACATTCTACTGTTCCGGGCCCTGCCCGCCCCAAAACGAAGATGTTCGGTCAAAAACCCCCGGGGTTTGTTGGGCCCCTTCTTTTTTTTTAAAAAAGGGAAAAGGGAAAAAAGATTCCCCGGTCCTTTTTAAGGGGGCAATAAGGGGTGGATTTAAAGGTCTGGGTGGGAAATTTTTAGGGATTTGGGTTGAAGATGCCAGAA